>NW_027551568.1:7097522-7177442 GCF_008692635.1 Crocuta crocuta | reverse complement strand
TTTTTTTTCCTGAAGTTACAGGTGCAAGTTTTTAAATTCAGTCCTCGGACACAAACATGGTATCTTTCATCTTCTTTCCCCTCCCAGGCGTGGAACAGACATGGAGTTTGTGAGCCAGCTTCGACACGGCAGACCAGAGCAGCATATCTTGGGAAGGTAAAGTCACATGATAGTGCTACCATCGAAAAACCACAAAGAGAAATCTTCATGTAGGGGGTGTCTGGATGGCTGAAGCTTCCAACTTCAGCTCAGGTCCTGATCTCACGGTTGGTGAGTTAAAGCTCAATATTGGGCTGTGTGCTGACAGTGCAGATCTTGCTTAGGATTCTCTCTCTGCCTCTCCCCCATGTGCTCGCTCTCTTTCTCTCAAAATAAATAAACTTTAAAAAAAGATTCAGTAACAACAAGTTTTCTATTAGTCAAAGAAAATGGTTTTCATGTTTCATACCATTTAGAAGATAAATATTTGAATGTATTTTCTATTTTAATAACCAGACAGGAAAAATAATATTAGGGTACCAGCAACATCATATATTAATTTAATATATGTTTCCCTCTAATATTTTAACATCAAAATTGTTTGGAGAGCTTATGTGTTTTGGGCCAAGTTAGCATACAGAATATTTGGCTTTTATTATGGGAATCTCATATTGTTTCATGATTGTATGGCAAATCATATTTAATAAGATATCAATTGAGCAAAAGATGCAAATGGATTTTATACACTGCATACATGTTCATGTTATGCCTTAGGAGGACCGAGTTACAGAATATTTGTCACAACTTTAAGATCCTTTCTTGTGTGTGGGCACTTAGCCCAGAGCCTAAAGCTTCATTTCTCCAAGCGTCCGTGGATGACAGTGACAGACGGATAATGAAAATGCTTCAGCTGCTTCCAAAAAGGAGCTCTAAAGTTCTTTGTCTTAAAATCAAAATTATTTAAGAACAAGTAAAATAATAGAAAAAAATCAAGGCGCATGAGAAAGAGTGGGTGAGTGTTCACACCAACTGGCATGCTCAAGCCTACAGTTGTTAAATAAGCTTATGGGATTCCTTTTCAGATCTAAAATGAAAATCGTTCCTGCTGGTTGGAACTAAATGTGTTAATTCATGAAAGCCCATTGGACACTGTATTGTCTGTGCCTGTAAGCATGTGACACATGCAGGTCAATGAAATGGGGGAAATGTCACACAGTTTCTCATAAGTAGTTTTAGGGGCACCTGGGTGGCTCAGTGGGTTAAGCATTGGCTCAGGTCATAATCTCATAGTTCATGAGTTTGAACCCTGCATCAGGCTCTGTGCTTACAATGTGGAGCCTGCTTGGGATTCTCTCTCCCCACTCTCTCTGCCCTTACCCTGCCCATGCTCTCACTCTCTCAAAATAAATAAATAAACTTAAAAAAAGTAGTAGTTTTCATTCATTTTACATTTCATCTGGAACACAAATGCAATTGACACAATAGTGTTTTCCCCCATCAGAGATGTCCACATCCTAATCCCTAGAGCCCATACCCGTTACTGTCCACAGCAAAAAGAAACTTTATAGTTGTGATTAGATTAAGGATCTTGAAATGAAGAGACTATCCTAAATTATCCATGTGGCCCCATGTAATCCAGGTGTCATTCTAAGAAGAAGGCAGGGGTCTCAGAGTCAGAGAAGGAGACATGACTACAGAAGCAGAGGTTGGAGTGATATGGGGCTACAAGCCAAGAAATGCTGGCGGCCTCTACAAGTTGCAAAAGCAATGAGCAGAATATTTTCTAGAGCTCTCGGAAGGGAGGCAGCTCTGAGGATACCTTGACTGTTGCCCAATAAAACCATTTCTGACTTCGTACCTCTAGAATCCTAAGATAACAAATGTTGTAGCCACTGGGCAGTTCTTTGTTATATCAACAACAGAAAAGTGTCCTTTTCATGGGAAAAAAAGTTAATCATGACCCCTATGTCATACTATTTGCAAAAATGAACTCATGATGGGTAATAGACCACAGTTAGAACTACAAAATCCCTTCAGACACACAGAACATCCTTGCAAACTGGGAGTAGATAAATGTTTCATAGAAAGAACGCATAAGAATAAATTAATTGCATCAGAAATAAAAACCTCTCCTTATTAAAGGATAACTTTGAGAAAACTCAGGGGAGGTCCCAAAGAGAGAGAAAATCATTGCAATACATATATCTGACAATGGGCTTGTACCTAATATACATAAAAATGTATATAGCTCAATAAAAAGACAAACAACCCAAAGCTTAAAATATGGGCAAAATACTTGAACAAGCACTTTATAAAAGAAAATATGCAAAAAGCTAATAAGCACATAAAATAATGTGCTCAAAGTCACTAGTTACAGGAGAGGTATAAATTAAAATAAAGACTGTCTAGGATATAGAGCAGTCAAGATGCTCATCTGTAACTGACAGAAAGGTTACATGATATAAAATGGTATAACTGCTTTGGAAAACTTGGCAAGTTCTCCTCAAATTAAGCCTACACTTTCCATATAGCCCAGTAATTCTACACTCTGGTATTTACCACCCTTCTCCAAAAGGAAATATTTGTCTACAATATTTGTCTTCAAAATCATGTATTTGAATACTCATAACACTTTCATTTATAACAGGTAAAAATTTAAAACAACCCAAATGTCCACGAATAAATAAATGAATAAATAGATTCCAACATATCCATATAATGAAAAGTATGTGCCACTGCTACTACCAGAGTGTCAGGAATGTTTGGGGTGATAGAAATGTTTTCTATCTAGATTGTGGTGGCCACTTCAGGGGTAAATAATATTTGTCAAAACGCATGTAAGTGGGTGCATTTTAATTATGTACATTAGAATTTTGATGATTTCAAGTGAAGTTTTTTAAATGATGAAAGTTTAAAGCACAAGAAAGGGTGTAACAAAATTAAAATCCATCTGCCCATGTCTGAGGCAAGAAGCAAGAGAGCCATTCAAGACAATCATTCAGATTTTGCCAAAAGGCGTGGCAGCAGATATGAAGGGGTTCCCACTGGTCACAGACAGGACAATGTGAACATCAAAAAAGAACATCTCAATGCCGTTGATTGAGGCTTATTTAATATTTAGAAACTGATGGATTCATAATAAAAGAGGGTGATGGAGGAGAGAATGTGGAGTGGAGAGAGAGACAGGGACAGAGAGAGACAGAGAGAGGGCCTTGGTAGACACCATTTGATTGAACTGGACAATTGGACCAAGCTCTTCCTGTGAAAAATGCCATTAAAGGAAAAGAATTAGGTATCTGTCTTGCATTTCCTTATAAGCCCTATGTCACAGAAACCAACCTAGATGATATGGAAAGTTTCTTATTTACAAAAGAATTCCAGCTGATAAATATAGAAGGAATCACAGATGTAGAAAATTCCTACTTGCAACCCCAGTTGAAATCACAGGCTGAGACAATGACTGTTGATACTTAATTAGTGAACATTTACTTTAATTAATTATGAGAATATTATAGTGGTGAGATTGAGCTATTCCACCTGAACACATTGATCGTTTTCAGCATCAATTATAATGAGACAACAAGGCACTGTGTAACTCCTAAAGGCGATAAAATATGAAGTGTGCCATAAACTGGCCTTGCCAAAAAATTGAACATGAGTCTAACTGAGCCCCTAGCATTAACTTCCATGTAGAGGGAATGTGGGAAAGACATAACATATGTTAAATGACACTGTGAGGAAGGAAACAGACAAACGTAGAATACAAGGGTGTCCACCAAAAATCTAAACCAGCATCTGCAACAATACTATGACCAAAACTAAAAAGAAAAGTGAATAGACTGTATTGCCCTTACACTATGTTATTAATTAATTAACAATTAATGTGTTATTCGTTCCGGCTTAGGCAAAAAAGAGCAATGGAACAGAATAGGACATTGTTGGTTTGTAACCTCGAGAGTTGTCTGGGTGAAATCTGATGCCAGTCCCATCTGCAGAGGGCAGAAAGAGATGGAAGAAAGAGGAAGGCACTCCAGGCTAGTAAGTGGCAGTTTTAACAAGCAAGGGAACTTACATACGAGGCTTACCTTGGGCAGCAGCAAGACAAACAGATATCCACACACACCTGCCAGTATCTTAAAAGTGTATATATAGGTTTTAATGGGGTTCAGTCATGTACACCATCCATAGGGTCTCAGTACCACATTACTCTCTCAAGGCTACAGTCTTGAAAATGGCTGTTGGAAAAGAGGGCAGAACGTATATTCCAGAACCAAAGGAGGGAGTGAGGCGCTTCTGACTGACCAGGTCTAGCACAAGGGTCCACTGGCTGTCATGTTCTCCCCTCCGTGAAGTCCAGAGTGTATCGCATAATGAAGAATGTGTACGCAAGTCAATGAGAAAATTGTAAAATAGTTAATAAGTGTTTTGTGAAAATTACACAATATTTAAGGAAGTAATGTTAGTAATGTTGTTTCTACCATATCATTAAAAATATTGATAAAGTAAGAACCTAAACATAAAAATAGTACTATTAAAATGTAACAAAAATATGGGGCACCTGGGTGGCTCAACTGGTTAGTCTGACTTCGGCTCAGGTCATGATCTTGTGGTTCATGAGTTTGAGCCCTACATCAGGCTCTGTGCTGACAGCTCAGAGCCTGGAGCCTGCTTTAGATTCTGTGTCTCCCTCTCTATGCCCCCCCCCCCCCCAAATAATAACTAAACATAAATTTTTTTTAAATTTAATGTAACAAAAATAAAGGAATACCCTTATGATCTTGGAATAAGAAAGGTCTTCTTCATTAAAGCAGGAAATGCAAAATCTATAAATGGAAGTCCTGACAATTTAAGATATAAGTGTCAAAACTAAGATATTATTTCGAAGTGAAAGTCAAACACTTAACTGGGGAAAAAGACTTTCAATTTAAGTAATAAGCAAAGCATTAGTTTACAGACTATATAAAAAACTCATAAAAATCGAAAAGATATAAAAATCCTAAAGAAAAGTGGGCAAAGGATATAAACGATCGATTTATACAAAAGGAAAAAGTGTGAGGAATTATGCATATTAAACTTCACAATAATATGCAAATAAAAAAAGTATAGATGAAAATATAGTATTAAGAATGTAGATAACAAAAATAACAAAAATTATATAATAAACATGTGCATAATATAAAATGCAAGGCAATATATATAATTACATGCAAGGTAGATCATACAAGATATATAACAAATACACAAATAGGCTTTCAGTTCACAGACTAGGAAAATACATTTCAAGATTGTGCCCACTGTTGGCTAGCTTGTGAAGACATGAGTGCACTCGTATACTTGTGGTGGGGAAATACCCTTCCCCCTTATGATCTTTGTTTTCTTTCTGGTGGGGAAAACCCCAACAGCACCACACACCTCTCTCTGCCTCTCAATCATTTACTCCTATGGGACAAAGGATTAATATAGTTGAGAAGTTTCAAAAATGAAAATGAGCAAGATTTGTAACTTACCTGCTTCTGTCTCCTGTTCTTTTGATGGTACACAGCGCAAGATCAGCAAGCTCTCTGCTCTGCTCCCGCATGGCATTCTTGGGTCCTGTGGTTCAGATACCTAGCAGAGAAGGCTGCACTAACCTAGAGATTCCATATGAACTAATACTCCACCCCAGAAATATAGTCAACTTCTCAGTTATAGGAAGGGCTTGGAAATTGCAGGAGCCCTAAAAAGTGCCCTGTCTCTATAAAATTGACCGCAGAGAGAAGCATAGAATGTATGGGGCAGCAAATTTGCTTTAGATACTGGTAGGCAGGATTCTAAAATAACCCCTCCAAGACTTCTGGCACATGGTGAACATATACGTTGCACCCCCCTCATCCTCAGTTATTCAAGAAACGCTAATATAAAGTATAGCCACCCTAATGTTGCTGTAAGGAATTTTGCAAATATAACTCACATCCAAAGCCAGTTGATCATATTATGATAGGGCGTTTATCAGATGGGCCTGCGCTAATCCCATGAGCCCTTCAAAAGTCGTCTAGAGGTCAGAGAGAGGATGGTGAAAGGATTCATCATGCCCCTGCTGGCCTGACGGCAGAGAGGAGCCTGTGCAAAGGGATATAGCAGATTTTGGAAGACTCCTTACAGCCAGTAAGGAAAGGGGACACCTCAGTCCCACAACCGCGAGGAGCTAAATTCAGCCAATGGTGAGCTTGGAAGCTGCTATTTCCCCAGGTCGGCACCTTTACTTCAGTCCTGGGACACCCAGAGCAGAGGCCAGCAGCAGCACCCTGCCACACTTCTGAGCTACTGCAATTGTGAGCGAGTCAGTGAGTGTTGTTTTTAGCCATTGAGTCTGTGGTAATTTGTTACACAGTAATGGAAAGTAACACACAGCTCAAGAAGACAGAAAGAGGTATGCCATGCATGTACCAAACAGAAAAGCAGAAGAGAGACAGAGGGAGGGGGAAAAGACCTGTATGTTACTCTAATGGAGGTTCTGCCCCACTGGGGTACATGTTCCCCATGATCGTATAGTTGGAGATCTTAACCCTCAATTCCAAGATAGGAGCTTCCTTATCACTGAACTCAAGATATTCAGCAGAACAAGCCTCTATGCTGGACTTCCTTGGGCATTACAAGAAGTTTGCTTTCCCCAGACCTCACCCACTAGCTGGACACTAGCTGTATCCCGCAGTCATTGTGCCAGCCAGCGACAGACTCTGACATTTGCACGTGCCCCCAAAGGGAGCCGCAGCACCACTGACTGAGAGCCAATGAAGTTCAACCATATAAGTTTGAAGATGGTGGCAGAACTCTAGAGAGAACAGAATTTGAGATGGTCTTCAGCCCTCTATCTGCCAGAGCTACATCTGCAGGCAGGATTCCTAGTGTAATTGTTGCGAGCCTAAGTGACACATGGTAAGTCATTTACCATGGATTCTGCCTGCCATGTCTCCTTCCCTCACTGTTGAGTGTTCGTTCAAATGTCACCTTCTCAGAAAAAGTCTTTCCTTCTATTTAAAATTGCAAACACCCTCTTTCATCACCAACACTCAGAACTCATCATCTTTCTCCTCTTACTTCCTTCACGTACAGCACTTACTACTTTTTTTAATGTTTATTTATTTTTGAGAGAGAGAGAGAGAGAGCACAAGTGGAAGAGAGGCAGAGAGAGCAGGAGACACAGAATCTTAAAACAAGCTCCAGGCTCCGAGCTCTGAGCCATCAGCACAGAGCCTGATGTGGGGGCTCGAACTCACGGACCCTGAGACCACGACCTGAGCTGAAGTTGGACTCCCAACCAACTGAGCCACCCAGGGGCCCTTGGCACGTCCTACTTTTTAATAGATAATACAATTTATTGATTTGAGGAAGGGTGGCTATCCAACCTCCACTAGACAATAAACTCCAGAAGGAAGCATTTCAATCTGTCGCGTTCACTGTTGTGATCTGGTTCTTGTATCATTGCCTGACACTTGGTCAATATATGTTGAATAAATAAATGAATGGAACTATTATTCTAAGTATTCCATACAAATAATTACCTTCTCTACTTCTGTTTGGAGAGAAAAATGAATAAATCTTAGAATGTCTTAAATCACATTGTATTTGCTATTTAGTATTTCAGAGGAATAACTAGTAAAATCTATGTGAAACAATTTATGAAAACAAAGTATATTCAGGACTTTTTGTGTTACATTTCATAAGACGAAGGTACATAATGAAGAAATTTCTTTTATTTTCTCAAACAGAAATAATATCTTACCTTCATATAAAGTTGAGTCATGAATTATGTATTTCTTTTATATAAATTAAGTATTGACGAGCTTAGACAGCAATAATGTGCATTCATATTCTTTTTAATTTTGAAGTAAATTACTAGTCTACAATTTTTCTCCTCCCTGTCCTCTCTCTAGACTTACAAGTTTAACAGCTGGGTTTTTTTCTTTAAAGGGCCTGCGGAATTTCAAAGAATCTAACCCATGGTCTCACCAATTTAGTCCATTTTAAGAAATACTGAGTACTTGAGAGATGTCAATATAGGTTTACTTTTGGAAATGCAAAGGTAAATTTGGCCTGGTGCTTGACGCTGAGGGGTTATCTTCCGTGGGCACTGGGGAAATGTATGCATTTAAAATTCTGTCAACAACTTAGACTATCTGGTCTGTGCCATCAATAGACTGGATGTGTACTTCGAAACCTTCATAATAAGCATTAAGTGTCATACATTGTTTAAATGGATTTTAATATTTTTCATCCTTAACCAGATTATCTCATTTTTTCCTATATCATGTCTTTACTTAAAAATTGAAAGAAGGAAAAAAATTTTTTTAATAGGAAGAAGATAAAGCTATGTTCTCCTCACTGGATTCCAAGATTGCTTCTAATAGAAAATACAACATACGTGACTTGCAATGAACTCACTGATGTCGATGCTTATATATACCTTTATCTTGTGAATGAAATTATTTCTTTCCTGAAAAATGAAAAGTGTTAAGCTGAATAAAATTGCTCTAAAATGTCCTCCATGTTTTACAGCAAGTGACTTAAACATACCAGGAACATTTTGTTTTTATATAAATTCTGGGATTTTATAAGTTGGATTTTCTACTACCCAGACAGCTGACAACTAACCAAACATTTCTACAAAACGTTATAATGACATTTTAATACAAAAGATCACATTATCATCAACCACAGGAATGCGTGCTGTGTTTACACCAAAGGAAGGTGGTGACTTTTTTTTTTCCAAGTAGTTTAACTCAAAAACCTGAGGGATTGATATTTGCTGGAGGGAAGGGTCTTATATTTCATACTCTAGCATCATCTCATGGTGAAGAACAGTAAAGACAGGGTGAATTCTTCCTAGTGATTAGGAATCACTGGGTATGTTTTGAGGTCATAGTTACTGGAATGGACGTAAAGGTATTTTTTGCACCAGAGGAAATGTTATTGGTGTATTTATGGAATTAGGGATGTGCTGATGGGCGCAGCAGATCTGAGATGTCTTAGAGGGGAACGAGTCAGGAAAATCGCAGAGAAATTCCAGGGCTGGGTTAGATGTTGGTCTCAACATTGAATACTTGGATCATCCAACTCTGGACCTTTCATTTTAGCAGGCCCAGGACTCATTGAGTTGATCTCTCTCACTATGGGAACCCCTTGATTGGAGATTATCTGGAGGAGCATTTTAGTGAAATAAGTATCTGGGCCAGAGAGCAGTGGGAAAGTAAGAGGAAAAAAGACACACAGATACCACGAACAACTCCTGGAAAAGGAAGCTGACCTACTAAAGACACACAAAGATTAGGAAACCCAGTTGAGACCTCCTGAAGGAATGTCAGAACAGAAGAGGCAAAGTGAGAAAATAGAAATGCTATATTAAGCATGGAACATTGAAAAGCCAGGGAAAGGCTGTTTCCTGAGGATCCTCAGGCAGAGGTATTAGAGCTCTTGTGGCCCCCAAGAGCTCAAACTTGCAACACATCAGTAGCTTGAGCTCAGGAAGCTGTTTCTTGAGTCCCAGCTGGAACAATTGTGGGTCTAAGCAGACACCTTTCCCAGGAAGCATATATCACTGGACTGAGAGAAAATATGGAAAAGAATCAGGGCAACAAAATTAGTGTCAAGAGTAGGAATGCATGCTTAAGAGAGAATGGCAACCTTGTCACTTATAAAGCTCAAACTCAGTGCAACTCTGGGGTTTCAGAAGCAAGAGCCTCAAAGGGAAAGAGGAAAATAAGAAGCTTTGAATAAGTCCAAAGCAAATGAAAGGCATTTCAATCAAACCTGGTGATAGCAGTTGACACCATATAAATTCCTAAACTTTGAAGGGTAATTGTCAACATTTATCGAGAGCTTGTTGTGGTCTGGGCTGTGTCCTGTTTCACATGGATTAGCTCATCTTTACATGGATGAGCACCACTTTTAATGTCTTTTTTTTTTCCAGATGAAGAAATTTAAATGATGGCACAAGTAACTTGCCCAAAGTCACGTGGCTAAAAAAAAAAAAAATTTAAGGAGACACTGAGAGTCAAGCCCACAAAGTCTGGCTCTAAAGAAAGTGCTCTTAATTACCGAGCTATAAAACCAGGAAAGGATAGGTCTGCTAGAGAGGAGGTAGTTTTCCTTCCCTGCCTTGGGATATGCATGGTGCCAAATCACACCCTATCTAGAGAAATCTTCCCCTAAGATAAGTGGGAGATATTCCAGAAACGTGCAGGCTGACATCTCAGAAGGCTGAAACTAAGACAGTCCCTTATTGGTTTGGAGGACACTGTAGCTGACCAACCCAAGGTCTAATTCCATCATCTCCTTACCCCCTTTCTAGTCTGAGGTGGTCTCAGTGCATCATTCCAGCCAATGAAAATCAAGCAGTGAATGTCTGTTTGCAACTGTGTGGTAAGGTTTCACTTGCCTGACAGAAAGGGATACTTAGTGCTATGGCCTTTCATGAACTGCCCTGTTTCCCTCTTGCTTCCTGGAATATCAGTGTGATGTCCAGGAGGACAGCAGCCATCCATGGCCCCTGAGATGAGCAAAGAGCACTAGCTGAGGATGACACCAGTATAGTAGAGGATCCTGAGCCCTTGATAGCATCATCCAACATCGTCCCAGCTCTGGACAGGCTTCCTCTGAACCTCATATTTGGGAGACAAATAAGGCACAATTGATTAAGGAAAACAAAGAAAATATTCAGATAATTCTTTTGGGTCATTTATGCTGGTCTTCATCTTCTTATTCTCTCAGATCTATCCAAATGTTTAATAACCACAATTTTCAAGGAAGTGACCCCTTAATTCCACATTACTTCTCAGCAGTGTCTTGAACCCTTGGTCCCTCCAGCTGATTCTTGAAACACCAGGCCACTAAGGGTGTTGTCTCTCTCTTCATCTGACGGATAGCTTTGGCTCCAAATTCCCTGTCCAGTCTAGCAACTACTAAAGCATCTCCCCACTTTCTAACACCCAGTTTAGACATGGGTACATCACTTTTTCCCTTTTATAGCTCTAATTTTTCCTCTTTTATAGCTTTAATTTTTTCTATAGCTTTAATTTTTTCAAGAAAGCATGATGAAAAGAAAAACAATTAATCTATTTGAATAATTAAGGAACGCTATAGTTTAAGCAGGTTGATTGTCCCTTTGTTTAAATTTTTAAGTGTAGGAAAAATTATCTGAAGATAGGAAAGGTCATTAACATTAAGGAAGACATTCAGAATCATAAATATATCCTGTGATTTAATCAGTGCTTCTCAAAGTAAGTTCCCCTGGGACAGTTAGAAATGCAAATTCCCGGGCCTTGAGCCAGTTCTGCTGAATCAGAAACTCTGGGATTGGGGCCCCAAAATCTGTATTTAGCAGTCCCCCATGGGATTCTGATACATGTTTGAGTCTGAGAACTACTGATCTAGGCTCTAAGATGCTCAGCTATCCCTCTTTAATCCACATTAAACACATCTATAAACTGGAATGTAAGCTCCTGGAGAGCAAGACTTTGGTATTTTTTATCTTTGTGTCCCCAACACTCGGTAACATGCCTTATACACAGCAAACAGTTAATGAACTATGCAGACTAATAAATAAATCAGACAACAACAGTGATACTTTGTTTTTAAAGCAAGTCCAAATAAAAGCAGCTAATTCATAAATTTGAATTAGAAATACTGCATATGAAGTACGAAGCACATTAATCGTCTCAAGATTGATCATATATCTATGCCTTTTTTTGACAGATTTTGTTTCTACTGTTAGTTATATGTTGTATGCAGAAAAGTAATATAGAGAAGGTATAAAAATTTTAAATGAAATAAATAAATACACCACTAAGCATCTCGAGTAAGGAATAGGATTTTTAAGTTATTTAGAAATCACATGCCTCATCCCCTCTGCCCCCTCCCATGAGATAGTCGCTACACAAAATGTTGTGATAAGCATTGCCTATAATGTTTTCCCACCCATGTGTGGGTCCCTCAATAAACAAACGGCATTTGGTTGTCCTTGATTTAGAATTATACTGAATAGATTCTTTGGGGCTTGGTTCTTTTCCAGGTGAGAAACATCCATGTTGATGCATTTAACTGTAGTTTATTTTCCCTGCTATATAATTACATTGTGTGACTGGGCCATTTTTTTTTATTTGGTCCATTCCACTATTTATGGGCTTTGAGTTTTTTCCAGTTTTTGCTATTATGAACATTGCCTAGCTCCAACAATCACCAGCTCATGACATACATGAGCCAAATATACCCATGATTTTTTAAAATTTTTTTTCATGTTTATTTATTTTTTGAGAAAGAAAGAGAGAGAGCATGAGCAGGGGAGGGGCAGAGAGAAAAAAAGAGACACACACTGAATCCAAAGCAGGTTCCAGACTCTGAGCTGTGAGCACAGGGCCAGACGTGGGGCTCAAGCCCACAAGGAGCGAGATTATGACCTGAGCCTAAGTCACATGCTTAACCAACTGAGCCCCTCAGGCATTCCTCCCCATTATTATTTTGAAGCAAGTCAAAGGCTTATATCATTTCATCTGTAACCTGTAAAGATTCTTTTGAGAAGTAGAAATTCTTAAATTTAATGTGATTACATTAACCAGTCTTAGTCAAGGCTGGCAGTTCTTTTAGAGAGAGGGAGAGGGAGAGAGAGAGAGAGAGAGAGAGAGAATCTTAAGCAGGCTCCACACTCAGCACGAAATCCAATGTGGGGCTTGATCCCACAACCTATGATCATGACCTGAGTTGAAATCAAAAGTCAGACATTCAACTGACTGAGCCACCCAGGCGCCCCTGGACTAGCATTAAGGGAAAGAGAAAGAAAGAAAGAAAGAAAGAAAGAAAGAAAGAAAGAAAGAAAGAAAGAAAGAAAGAAAGAAAGAAAGAAAGAAAGAAAGAAAGAAAGAAAGAAAGAAAGAAAACCTTTTCTACTCCAAATTTACCAAGTTAATTTTCTCTTGTTTTTAAAATCTTTTAATTATTACTTTTTTACATGTATGCCTTAATCTAGTTGTACCTAATAGTAGGGAGATTTAATTTAAATTTTTTGTTTAATATGATTAACAAGTTGGAGCACCTGGGTGGCTCAGTGAGTTGAGCATCCAATTCTTGATTTCAGCTTGGGCTGTGATCCCAGGGTAGGGGGATCGAGCCTTGTGTCCAGCTCTCTGCTGGGCATGGAGTTTGTGTAATATTCTCTCTCTCTCTTCCTCTCTTTCTCTCAAACTATATATATTTTTTAATAATANTATATATAAATATATATATGTATGTATATATAAACAAGTTGTCTCAAGGACATTCAGTGAAAGTCCATCAGTTTGCAGCTGGTCTACATTCCCATGTCTGCCATATTTAAGGTGTCTGTATATATGTGGGTTTAGCATCTAGGCTTTCTACTATGTTCTATTTGCTCATAGTTCAGTCTTTCTGCCAATAACTCAGGGTCATAAATCTTTTACCTTTATAACCTGATAGAGCAATACTCACCTTGCTCTGCTTCTGGAGGCCACCACTATTCTTAGTCTTTGCAACTTCCACATGATGCTATCATGTTCATCACAGTTGCAAAATAACTGATTTTGGTTGACGTGCATGGTAAATCAATTTTGAGAGAATTGATATCTACACGATGTTGACTGTGAATTCATGAGCATAATACATATCTCCATTTTTTAAATTCTTCTTATTTTTTAAGTTTATTTATTTTTGAGAGAGAGAAAGAAAACATGGGGGAGAGGCAGAGAGAGACAACTCGAAGGAGGCTCCTCACTGTCAGCATGGAGCCTGATGCAGGCTTTGAACCCACAAACTGGGAGATCATGACCTGAGCCAAAATCAAGAGTCAGACACTTAACCAGTTGAACCACCCAGGTGCCCCTAGTTCTTCTTTAGAATATTTGAATACAGTTCTGTGATTGTCCATTTGAAGGATTTGTATGACTTTTGTTGTGGTTATTCTTGTGTAATTATATTTTTAGCTATTATGAACTTTTAAATCTGAATTTGACTCTTTGGATTTTTATACAATTGATTTTTATATTGATTTTTGTATCCAGTAGCTGTGCTAAATTCTTATTAATTCTAATATTGTATCTATATAGTTTTTAATATTTATAGTAATCTATTGATGTATAATAAATTATTCCAAAATTTAGTGGCTTAAAGCAGTTATAATCATTTATTATGTTCATGCACTCTGTGGGTCAGGAATTCAAATAGAATAGAGTGGAGATGGTTGCTTTGCTCTGTAATGTCCTCAGCTGGACAACTGGCGCCTTAAAGTCATCTGTAGTCTTGTTCATTTTCCAACAACTGCTGACTATTAGCTAAGATCTTAGCTGACGCTGTTGGCTGGTACATCCCCCTGTGGCCTCTCCAGATGTCCTGGGCTTCTCCCAACTTGGTGGCTGTGTTCCAAAAGCCAGGATCCTGAATGAGAGCAAGCCATAGCATTCCATTGGATTCCATTGGTCTGGGCATTGCAAATCCCCTCCCAGCTTCGAGGAGAGGGAACACAGATGCTGCCTTTCTCTGGGAGGAGTGCCAATCACACTCTAAACAGCTTCCTATGAGATAGCTTTGGTGGGGCCATGTTGGAATATACAACTTGCCACAATATTATATACACAGAGAAATTATCTGCAAATAATGACAGCTTTTATTTCTCCTGTTATAATCGTTTCTTTTCTTTCTTTTTTCTTGTCCTGCTACTCTAGCAGGTCAATTGAATACCGTGCCAAAGAGAAGAGCTAAAAAGAAGATCCAGTATTTTTTTTTCTCTCCATCTCAAAGGAAATGCTTTTAAACAACCCATCACCAAGAATAACTTATGCTATAGGTTTTTGTTGTGGTGCACATGATGATGTGACACCTGTGTCTGCCAGCAGGAAAGGGTTTGTTGCCCACCTGTAGGAAGGCAATGGGCACACACACCCTCCAGCTGTCAGCCCTACAAGGTCAGCCTCAGTTGCAGACAACTGTCCCAGCTGAGGTCATGCCTGCTTGGAACAGTCCGCCTTGGTAGAGAAAGTTATGTGAGGTATGAAGGCTTAGCCATTTTAGCCAAACATAAGATCCTCAGGTGGTCAGTACTAGGTCCAGAACTCCCCACCATGCTTTCTGAGGCTCTTCTGGGCCAGCATCACAGCCTACTTCTTCGTCTATCAATCTTGCTTCCATCCGCCTCCCTTCACAAGTGGTAATTCCTAAAAAAATACTTTGGATCTCAAACTCTATCTCATCATCTGCTTCCAAAAAACCCGTCCCACAGCTATTGGCACAGGCAGTGGGAGGATAAAGTGAACAATGAGCAGAGACTTGGAGATGGATGGCCCGCCAGCTGGCTGAAGGAAAACCCCATCCTTGGTAGTGTGGGGAACACAAAAAACTGGCAGAAGATGGTGGTCCAACTATTACAACTTTTACTGGAGATGAATTTGGAGAATATTTTAATGGAAAACAGTGCATTACAAGGAGTGACATATCAGGCATTTGAGGTGTCTGGAGAAAATGGTAGCTATAAGGATAAGAAGATTGGATGGTATATTATTTTTGCTGGGGGGGGGGTGCCATAACAAAATCTCACAGATTGGAGGTTTAAACAACAAATCTCTATTTTTTTCACAGACAGGGGTCTGGAAGCCCAAGACGAAGGCACCGGAAGTATTGGTTTCTGGTGGCACGTGTCTCCTTGATTTGTAGATGGCCACCTTCTTGCTATGTCTTCACAGGGCCTTTGCTCTGTCCACATGCACTCCTGGTATGTCTTCTTTGCTTACAAGGACATAAGTCCTATTGGATTGGGGCCTCACCCTTATGACTTCATTTCACCTTGATTATCTCCTTAAGGCACTAAGGTTCTACCTCCAAATATAGTCACATTGGGAGTTAAGGCTACAACAACATGGAATTTGGGAGAACAGGGTTAGGACACAATTTAATCCATTGGCTGTCACTAAGCACCACCAATGCCCTGCAAAATGGTAATGAACAGCTGCAGTCAGTAACAGGCTATTAATTGGAATCCAGATGTGAAAGCCAGGGGGCCTCTTGCATACATGAAGTAGAAAGACAGGGGAATCCAAACAGATCTGAGTGGTGCATTCCCAGCGCAACCCATGGCTCACACTAGGCACACACACTTCATCATCCATGCTCCACCAACAGTTCTTCATGGTGCCATTGGTCCCTCTTTCTGAGGGGAAAGATAGAAAAGGGACATTAGTGGGACAAACTAAGCCCTTGTGACTACAGTAGGGCTCAGAGAGGAATGGTGCTCACTGTCTGTCTCCTGGATATCCACTCAGCAGGTTGTGGTAGCTTACTTGAGACATGACTCCAACCTCCATTCCTGGGGGTGAGATCTGCACTTGTCCATATATGATTTCCAGCCAATCAGCCAATTTCCTCACGATGCCTCCAGCTCCTATTATGTAACTGCAGTCTGACCCTTTCTGAAGAGCAATGGCAATTACCCCCCAGGGTAGTGACTCCTCTCCCAGTGCTCCTTCAGGTTGGGCTCATGCACAACCATGTGCATACTTCTTTTAGATCTTGCCAATTTATTTTGGAATATTTACCTACAAGTGTGGACTCCAGGGCAAAGAGTGAGTATGCATGCATGTGTCATTGGTATTGCTGAATACCCATCTTCAGGTGTCATTCCATTTTGGATGTATGCCAACAATATATGAGCATGCGTGTTCCTCACAACCTCACCTATAGATAAGGCTGTCAAAGTAAACAGTTTTGGTTTTTAAAAAATTTTTTCAGGCCAATATGGCATGAGGAGATGTGAGCTGTATGAGGGCCAAAACTACTGCTTTGTTAAGGGAGTAGGGGAAAACTCAGGGAACAGAGAGCAGGTGTCAAATCCCATGCAGAACTGACTATCATTTTCCCCAGGAACTCTGCGCAGTAAGATATTGAATCAGAAAATACCAGAGCTGATGGGAACTTTGGTCATTATCTACCTTTCACATTATGGAAAACTCACGGCCTGTGCCAAAGATAAACAAAGCTGGACAATAAAGTGGCAAGAACAGATTTTCAGATTTTCATCAGTAATCTATTACTGCAATAGGGCAAAGAATCCAGTGTGGTCTGAACTTAGCTTGCATTTGTACAGAGATGACTGTACATTTTGAAGGGGATCTGGAGGAATCAGGAGTGGGGGAGCAGGAGCTCTGTAGAGTTAGGGAAGTGAACAATTACAAAAAGCAAGACAGGGGATTGGTCAATGTGACTCCACCTGGAATTGCTCCTACCCTCCTATAGCGGCCAAGAGACAGGAAGCCTGTCTTTATGAGTTGAGTGACCAAACAGTAAATTATTTTGGTAGCCTTGAGTTTTCCCAGGCAGGTGCTCTAAAGGCGACCACATTCATCCCAGGAATGTGGCTTTGAGCTATTAGAAACTATTAATATTTGTGCAGGTTTATAGGCCAAGGTTGAAGCCTAGTCGAGAAGAGGGCTCAGAGGAACCTGGATAGGGTTGTTTGGTCAAGGGAGAATCTTCATCTAAAAATCAAACATGTGGCCCAAGGTCACCCCCAAATATAAGGAAAGACACTAGAAGAAGACCCTCATTTCTCACTGCCACTGGCTGAAAGAAAGTGTCTACTTTTATTGGCAGAAAGTGTCTACTTAAAAAGAGTATTTACCCACGCATACAAAGAGCCCTCAAATCTAGAAAGTCAGCTACTTAAGCCATTCGTGCTAAAATAAAATAATAATAGAATTCTTTTGCTTGCTCCGATGAAAGTGACATATGGAGAAGCCTATTTCTCAGCACACGATCCATAATTCAAACAGAAGTGCTGCATACTTCCTCATTAACTGAATTGTGTTCATTGCAGAAAGCTGCTTTTGGTAGCAATATCGATCACCAGGAAGTAAGATGGAAAAAATTAACACAACCTGAAAACTCCAGTCTCTGAGGTATAGCTCGCCATCTGGGAATGACTTATTAGGAAAGGAATAAGGAAACACTGTCCATACATTACTTTCTCATTTTGCATATGCAGTCTGTCCTCTCGAATCTGAGCCCACCAATATGGAGATGGTGATGGTTCAGGCCCCACGTTGGGCTCTGTGCTGACAGCTCAGAGCCTGGAGCCTGCTTCTGATTCTGTGTCTCCCTCTCTCTCTGCCCCTCTCTTGCTTGTGCTCTGTCTCTCTCTGCCTCTCAAAAATAAATAAACATTAAAATTTTTTTAAAAATAAAAATAAACACCATTTTGTAAGGTAAGAACCACTCCCTTTTTATTGTGTGCTATTTTATCTCAAAAAGCTCCCTTCAATCTAGGTAACAGAGAGATAGTTTTAAATAAATGGTCGGGGTAAAAAATGCAACAAAATAAGAGTATTAGTCACAACACCCTCCCTGGAGAAACTCACAGAAAAATACTACATACAATGTTTGCTATTGAAGATCCACATTATCTTTCCTTTTGTGTGTTCTGATAATTGAACAATTAGCACTCTGCAAGTAAATTAAAATAAAATTACACTCTCCTAAATCCATTACCCAAGTTATTTTTAATAATTTCCTGTTTACTTGCAGTTTCAAATTGTTTTTAGTTCAGTTTTTTTTTAAATCTGTTTACTCTTTCAGATGAAACTTAAATGGGTTGACTAAAGATGCCAACTGTTTCTAAAGAATATGAATTGACCCAAATAATTGAGCAAAAATTTGAAGTTAATGGCAGAAGGGATCTATCGCAAGGCAGGAACAATGGTAGGAGGTAAATAGCATATCATTATTCACTTCCTCCATTCACACTACTGTGTTTGTTACAAATTTCCAATTTGTTGTGAAGTGATTTCAAATTAAAGCTAATTATCAACCATGTATCAATGCTTTTATTGCAGCAAATATATCATAAATGTCTCCATGTCAAAGCACTATGTTGGGAGAAATACAAAGAGAAATAGAGCTGAGCCAGACTCCTCCATCTGAAAAACGTGTGTTTGAGTTGGAGGGGAAAATCGAGAGTGCAGAAATAATAGATGGTGATGTGGCAGTTTCCTGTGGCTGCTGAAACAAATTGCCACTAACTGGGGGCTTAAAACAACAGAAATTTATTCTCTCACCGTTCTGGAGGCCAGAAGTCCTAATCAAGGAGTCGGCAGGGCTGTCGTTCCTTCAGAGGCTCCAGGGGAGGACCCTCCGTGCCCTTTCTGGATTCTATTATTCACTCATGACCACCCTTGTAATGGCATTACTCCATCCAGCCTCTGCCTCCGTCATCACATGGTGTTCTTTTCTGCGTCTCATTATGTCTTAGCATCTTTTTACAAGGGTACCAGTCATTGAATTCAGGACCTGAGGATCCACCATTGTCTACTATGTCTTCATCTTCATTTAATTATATTTGAAGGGCGCCTGGGTGCCTCAGTGGGTTATGGGTCCAACTCTTGACTTTGGCCATGATCTCACGGTTTGTGAGTTCGAGTCCCCCGCGTAGGGCTCAGAGCTGCTGGTGCACAGCCTGCTTGGGATTCTCTCTTTCCCTCTCTTTCTGTCCTTCCCCTGCTCTCACTCTCTCTCTCTCAAAATATGTAAATAAACTTCAGAAAATTAACTATATTTGATAAAGCCTTATTTCCAAGTCTCTTTCTGATGTTCTGAGTAGACATAAATTTTGTGAGGGACACTAAACAATCCACTAAAAGAGGGATAGAGTCTGAGTTGCACTGAGTACCCCTAAGTTCAGAACAAGATGGAACAGAAGGCATGATACTGGCTGTCATGGCACTTTGTGGGCCCATCCCCCACCCTATCTCTTTCCACCCAAAAAAGCATCAACTCTGGTCACACTGAATTTTCACTTCTCCTGGGACACATGGCAATCTTTTGAACTTCTGCAAGTGGTAAGTTAATCTATTTGTTTGTCTCTGTAATTTCTATAAAGATTTTAAATCTAGGACAATAGAGGTTAATTGTCCATATATTCTATAGACAAGAGCTAAATCTATTGCTGCCACTCCTGCTAAGAGATGGACAGAACAAGTCCTGAGACCTTAGCCCAAAATCTACCACTAATCTAACTAATTCTTTAACAAGGCAGTGAGGCATACTTCCTGTGCATCTAGGGGACACCATTGGGGGGAATCTGGATTACAGTCATCTAAAAATGACCCTGTCCAAAAAGTCTACCTACAAGGGAAGTGGATACCAGCAGAAGACCGCTGGAAGAATCCCAGAGGTAGGAACTGAGACAGAATTAAAAATCAGTAGGACCCAGCATTGCCCTTCTAAGGACCTGCAGAGTGAGGAATCCCAGCCAGCCCCCTGATGGAAGGGTCAGCATTTAGGCATTTGCCATATCAAAGAGCATTTAACACTCTAGGGCGAACTCCAACTGCACCAGCTACATAAAACTGTGCTGTTTTCTTCATCATGTTCCCTCCAGTGGAGGGAATGGGTTGGAAACAACAATCCAACAGGGAAAGGGAAAGTGGAAGGGTAACCAGTAAAGATCACTAACACACACACACACACACACACGTGGATGGGTACCCACGCATCACCCCTCCATAACTTGAAACAAAGACTCTTTTCTCACTCATGCAATGTGTCCATTTCAGGAGCTCTGTTAATTGCATCACTTTGAGACCCACACTGAATACTGCTCCTCTCTAGGAAGAGAAGATGAGATTATGGCTAAACATGAACTGTTTCTTACAGCTTCCACTCAGAAGTTACACATTTTTTAAAGTTTATTTATTTTGGGAGAGAGAAAGAGAGAGTGTGTGAGCAGGGGAAGGACAGAGAAAAAGAGAGGGAGAGAAAGAATCCCAAGCAGGGTCTGTACTGTCAGTGCAGCACCCAATGGATGGCTCCATCTCACAAACTGAGATCATGATGTGAGCTGAAATCAGGAGTTGGAGACTTAACCCACTGAGCCACCCAGGTGTTCCTGGAAGTTACACATTTTATCAGCTAAAGCAAGTCACATGGCCACAGCTAACTTCACATAGGTATCCAAGTGTGATATTACCTGTTCTGAGAAGCAGAGGGGACTAGAAAGTTTGTGAGCAACTCTAAGAACTACCAAAATGAGCTAGGATAATAGGTAAGGCTGCATTCCCCCTTTCTGATGACCGGATTCAAAACATGTTCAGAGCCTTTACTCTTGCAGTGAAAACGAGGCAGTGAAGCAGACCAAGAGCCCACTTTCAAACCCAGCTGACCCATGGCCAGAGAACTGTCCAGCCACACCTAGTGTAGATCAGCTGAACCCCAGTTGCCCTGAACACTTGCCCAGGACAAGTGAGAATAATGGCTCAGTGCTGTAAGCTGCTGGATTTGGAATGGTTTGTTACAAAGCACTGTTATGGGAGTTGCTGACTAAAGCATACCTGAAAGTGATCTAAACCCTTTTTCTGAGCATCACTTCAGTTCTGGAAAAGGAAAAAAATGACAGAATGGTCTTGGTGCCAGAGGAGGGAAATATGTTTTTAAGTGTTTTAGGTTATATTCCATCAAATTGAGCTCATTCAACAAATCATTTATAGGTCTTCTCCTTTATCATTTGGCTTGTCTTCTTTTTTCCTGCAACTTTTCTCCATGTGAACACTCTCTACTATTTCTTGAAGACCCAAGTAACATGTTATCTCCTCAGTAAAGAATCTTCTGATTAAGTAGGACTTGTGGTAATACCTTCTCACAACACTTTGTTCAAACTTCCAATTTAGGACTTAAGACTTTATTAACTGGTCTGGATGAGCTGACTTCCCATCTACAGGAAGAATTGTAGAATATTTTTCTCATATGCACCTGCTCTCCTAGACTGTGAGATTCTTATTTAATAATTCCATCATTTACTTAACATACATGCTTTGAATGTCTACTGATGGTTAAGCACAAACAAGACAGAACAATGTCTGGTGTTTCTCAGTGCTTTTTTATGCATTACTACATATTTGTTAGGCTGAGTGGTTAAGAAACCCCAGGGGGATAAAAGTTCATTTGTGGACATTGTTTCTGAATACTGGGGTTAATGTGCTTTGGGGGACAATCAAATGGAAAGGGTCAATGGAGACTGAATTTACAGGGGTTTTGCAGAGATCTTAGCTACCAGTTACATCAGGGATTCATCTGTATGCAGTAGCGATGGATTTAGACATAATACATCAAGTACACCTAAGTGGAAAGATTTCTCAGAGATTGCAGAAAATGCACAAAACATTTGAATGTAAGCTCCTTGAGACCAGAAAGATTTCTGTCCACTGTTCTATCCTCAGTACCTAGAAAAACACTCAGCACATCATAAGAAGGTGCTCAATTAAGTATTTATGAAAGTTTAGGGGTGCCTGGGTGGCTCAGTCAGGAAGGCGCCTGACTTCAGCTCAGGTCATGATCTCACGGTCTGTGAATTCAAGCCCCATATTGGGCTCTGTGCTGACCGCTCAGAGCCTGGAGCCTGTTTCAGATTCTGTGTCTCCCTCTCTCTCTGCCCCTCTGCTACTTGCACTCTGTCTCTCTCTCAAAAAAAAAAAAAAAATCAAAAAAACTTTAAGTATTTGCAAAAGTTTAAATAACGGAATGCATTTGAGGGCCAACAGAAAGAAACATAAAATCAGACCATTAAGAAATACCTGAATCAGGGTTTGAACTATGGTATCTGATTGCAAAGCCTTCCTTCTACTGTATCCCACTGCCTCATGAAAGGTAAAATGAACCAAGGTAAAACTGAAGTGTAGCTGCATATAGCTGATCTAAGTAGTATAAGATGAAGCCCAATCTATTTGTATTTGGCCAATTTCATGTGATTGCTTTAGAGGCAATTGGAAATCTTTTCCACTCATGAATAAGACGCTGAAAGAGAAAAGTACAAGTTTTCCCCCAGGATCCGAAGGTAGAGTTTTCCTATGGAATGTTCTATAAATCAAAATGGCCTAAGGAAAAAGTGTCCCCCACTTTCCAGGAACTAATATGGGTCGTTTCTAAAAGCCAGGGGTATAGCACACTTTGAGAAAGTGAGGGATGATTATGTACCTTTTGTTCATTTCTGTCATTTTCACACACACACACACACACACACACACACACACACACACCCCTCACATATATAGGGAATGAGGGAAGGAGGAAGGAAAGGGGAGAAAAGAAAAGAGAGAGGAAAAAGGACAGAGAGACAAGAATAGCTGGCCCAATTTTCCTAAAACGCTGTCATTTAAACTTAATTGCACCAATAATGATGCACGCTTATTTTAATGGAGATTTTGATTATATAATTTTTAACAATTAGAGTGTGGCAGAGAGCAGTATAATTCAAAAGCTAATTATGAAGGATGCTAGTGAAAAAGTCAGAGAAGAAATCCCAGATTGTTGACCTGTTCTTCTGACGACCCCCAATAGAGATACTTCTGGATACAGTAGGAATTGCCCCTAGATTTCTCTTTGCAAGAGGTGTCCTCAGTGCACAGGGAACTCAAGGGAAGAGTGCGCCTCCCCAGGACACAGAGGTAAAAATGAAACAGCCAGGGCTCTGGAATAAAACAAAAGAGAACAAAGTATAAACACAGGTGTGTTTATGACTACCCAGCTATGCAGAATGGGAGACTCACTTACTCTCCCCAAATTTCTGTGACCCCATCTGCTACATAAGGATGAGGGCATCCTCCCCAGAGGACCATTGAGGGCATGAGCCATCCAGTATGTAGCTGGCACTTAGCGTGTGGCCACAATCCCCGGAAACGGGGGAGGGAAATCACCAGCAGAGAGGAGTGCTACCGTGTGCTTATTGTCATGAGGACTGAGAATAATAATGTCCATGTACAGGTTAAATCACGTGCCCCAAAGGAGATGTGGAAGCCCTAACTCCCTGTACCTTTGTGTGCCTTCCTTTGGAAGTAGGAGCTTTGCAGATGTAATCAAGTTAAGATGAGGTCATTAGGATGCACCCTAATCCAGTATGACTGGTGTCCTTATAAGAAGATGGCCATAGAAAGACAGAGACACAGGAACAAGGTCATGTGAAGCAGGGGCAGAGATTGGAGTGATGTATATATGAGCCAAGGGACACCACGGATCGCTAGCCAACATCAGAAGCTAAGAAAAAGGTAGACAACAGATTCTTCCCTAGAGCCCTCAGAGAGAGCGTGGTCCTATGGGCTTCTTGATTTTGGACTTCTTGCCTCCAGGACTGTGTGGGAATAAATCTCTGTTATCAAGAGCCACGCAGTTTGTGGAACGTTGTTATGGCATCCCTGGGTAACTAACACTGTAGAATGCACTTAATATGGTTGCTACTTGGTTACAGTCTGTCTCCTCCCCCCCCCCATCTACCTATAGCATTTCCAGTTCTTGGGACTATTACTCCTGGGGGCCTTGGCTTCCAGTCCTAAGGAGTTCTTTATGAATGGTGTGACACAATGTGTAGGCACAATGGTAGTATCATGGTTCACCAACTGGTGTTCCATGACTTCTCTCCCCCAACCAGTCTCATTGAAGTCTAGGTGTGGTTTCAAAATCAAATCTCCCAAATGCTTTTCAGGCTTCCCAACATTTTTTTTAACACTTAATGTTTATTTATTTTTGAGAGAGAGAGAGAGAGAGAGGAAGAAGGTTGGAGAGAGAGGGAGACACAGAACCTGAAGCAGGCTCCAGGTTCTGAGCTGCCAGCACAGAGACCAATGTGGGGCTCAAACCCACAAACTGTGAGATCATGACCTGAGCTGAAGTTGGACGATTAACCGACTGAGCCACCCAAGTGCCCCACCCCTCATTTTTAACATAAAGACAAAAACCAATTCACAGCCTGTGTGGTCTGGCCCTGCCCACCTCCCCACCTGATTTCCCACCGCTCTGCTGCTCCAGCCACACAAGCGAAGCATGGTGCAATTGAGGACTTGAATGGCCAGTCTCAGGCCCTTTCCACGTGATGCGCCATGTTAGAAATAGCCCCCACATTTCCCTTGTCCCAGGCAGTGCCCAACCCATTCAAGCCAAACATCACTTCCCTAGGGAAAACTAGACCAGACCCTGGTTTACCATTTATCATTGGCACGAGTACCTTTATTTCATGGTGTTTATTGTAATTCTTATTTACACATTTATGAGCTAATGGTTCTCAAGACCCCACCAGGTTATAAACTCCAAGAAGACTGGAAATGAGTTTGTTTGCTCATAATTGCATCTTAGTATTTAGCACAGTACCTGCCATTTAAAAGGAGCTCAATTTACATTGGATGATGAGTGGATGGATGGGTGGATGGTGGATGGGTAGGTGGGATAAGTCCTTGGCTCAGTCAGCTGGACATCTCCATTACTGAGGATTGGGGAGTTGGGGAGGACAGGGTGTGGTGAGTCTAGGCCTGACTGTCTAAAGATCCGTGGTCAAACTGGCCTAGGACTCTCTACATCATCCTTTGGCATTTTTGTCTTGATTTCTAACCACATACCTAGCTAAAGACCTATTGACTACCTTAACCTTGATACCCCTTCCTTTCTAATAATCTTCCTGACTGTATTTTGTGGATTGAATATAGTTTTGGTACTGGGTATGCATGCATCCAAAGCCCAGGTTTCCCAAATACACACCAGGCGATTTTGGTTGCTTTAGTCGCACTTCCTCAATCCTCATAACAATGATGAAATTACATATCATTGCTTTTTTGTAGATCATGAGAGATTACCTATTTGAAAAAAAATTAGGGAAACTCTGTTTCAGAGAACCTAAATGACTTCCTCAAGGTTAAAAAGGATTGAACTTAAAATAACTGAGTTTTCCAACTAAGTCTGGTATCCTTTTTTTCCCCCTTCTTGATCACAGTTCATACATTTTTCCCCCCAAATCCAGGATATTTTCCATTGTTCTCAAGGACTATGGCATATTCAGGCACATACACATTTGTTCCCAGTCTGAATTTAAGCCTTTTTTCATTGCTGACGTTCAATTTAAATCCTCTGCTCCCACCTACTGAAGGAAACAAAAGGGATTAAATAATGAGGGATGCGGAACAGACGAAAAGAGATGTCATATCACAAGGAATCTTGATTACTCCTCTTGAAAGGCTGTGCTATTGCAGAGTGTGTGGGGGGAGCTTTGGAGGGAAGTATTCAAAAAATTAACCAAGGTTAAATAATCAGTGTGAATGTACCCAAGCTGAACAGATTATAACATTCAAAGAGAAATTTCACACAGGATGGAGAAAAATGTTACAAAATTAAAATTAATGAGAGTAAGTTCGACATTCATGTATTAGCTCGGATCAACATGGATATGAAGAAAAGGGCACATCCTGCTGGGGGAAGAGAGGCGGAAGGGCAGGTGTGAGGTTGACCATCACCTTCTGTGCATCTCAGCCAACCTGGACCAGGCTGTGGGTGCTCGTCACACACATAAACTCACACTATCTTAGGTCAAGTGCAAGTTTCTCACATCTTCCCTGTACTCACTCTTAGAGCTAGATATCCATTTTAATTTTCCCTTTTCAGCCGTTTGGTTCTTTATTCAGAATCAGTCCTGACTTAGAAGATGTGAAACCAGGAAGGCGTGTTTGAAAAGGCATAGATTCAGAGCATATAGAACTCCAACTTGGTCCGCCGGCGGGTCGCTGTGCTTTCAGTCTCTGGGTGCTTGTCGTTGATGGTAAGAAGCCTTCCTCACAGGCTTGTTGGGAGAATGTACTGCGGTTTAATGTATTGGAATAGATGTAACACAGAGTGTGCCCCTCAGCCAGGGGTGTCGGTTGCAAGCCATGGAAGATGGCTCTCGCTGTTTACACAGAGAAAAGGTTTTTAAAGGGTATGAGGTAGGGGCGCCTGGGTGGCTTAGTCGGTTAAGCATCCGACTTTCGCTTAGGTCATGATCTCGAGGTTCGTGGGTTTGAGCCCTGCGTCGGGCTCTGTGCTGACTGCCAGCTCGGAGCCTGGAGCCTGTTTCAGTCTGTGACTCCCTCTCTCTCTGACCCTCCCCTGCTCACGCTGTCTCTCTCTCTCTCCTAGAAATAAATAAAACATTAAAAAAAAAAAAAAAAAGGGTATGAGGTAGCTCACTTAATTTGAAGGGGGGATGGAAATTAAACTCATGTATGGATATCCAACATTGTCCTAAACAAAGCCTAATGAAAAAATTACTGCTGCCCACAAAGAAGTAGAGGAAACTGCCCTTCTGCTCCAGCATCATCACCTCCTGCCCTAGAAATTTCACCTCCAGCTTTTCAGAGCATGCAGGAAATGCCCTCACTGGAAATGAACTTCTAAAACCTCACATCTCCCCCCCCAAAAAATTAAATTAAATTAAATTAAATTAACTGAAATGAAATGAAATGAAATGAAAGAAATAAAATAAAATAAAATAAAATAAAACCTTAGATCCCACCTTGGGCAGGTGCTGCCCATATGCTCTTTCATTCTGCTTATTAGATCTTTACAGTAAAAACAAAACAAAACAAAACACGTGCCCCACCCCCATCCCTTAATTCCTGCAATGCTAAGAATAAAACATCAGGTCAAAGCAGAGTTGAGTACATTCTTTCCTTGTGTTTCTTTGTTTAGAGTCTGTCCCCTCACTCACTAGACTGTCAACTCTGTGCAGTCACAACTGATTTGTGTATCACGGCGTCATCTGTGCCATGGCTGTGACTAACGAGGATGTTCGGTAAGTATTCAGCGAGGGAATAAATGATTATGGAGGGAAGGACAGTCAGTTTCCCTCCCAGGAGCCCTTCCCGGTCAGTCTGAGCTTCCACAAGAGACCAAGCAGGCGGCAGGGCTTGGGAGGGAAAGTGGGGGAAAATAAATGCAGCCTGACCATGAATTAAAGGCACAGATGGGCCTGGCTGACGATGTAGAACCGTCTTCCTCTCGTCCACTAACGTGTCCTGGCGTGCCTGCCAAAGCCAAACCAGGAACCCATTTGCTTGAATTTTCCTCCCACAGACTCCAGTGGCTGGTGGTCCCTCGAGACGACAGCCCTGTGCAGAGCAAAGTAACGAGTGCTGAGAAAACCCACAACCACTCACCTGCCATGATTCCATCAAGTTCAGTCTAGATCAGGGATCTCGGGACTTGGAAGAAAATCGACAGACCATGTCAAATAAGCATGAGTGCCCACTATAAACACGGTAGGGTCTAAGCTCAGCACACCTACTGCCTCACCAAACCCACAAAACTCAACACAGAAGGCACAGTGCCATCCCATTTCAAGGTAAGAAGACCGGAACAGAAGGGCTAACACGTCCCAATGTCACACAGCTCTTAGGAGGCAGGGCCAGGATCCCAACTCAAGCATGTGACCACGGGACCTTTGAACAGGAGGAAAGAAATGGAGAAAAGCAGGGTGAAGCTTTCCTTCATTCCTCTTATCCTCCCTCTGAGTAATTCCAGCAAAGATTTATGAAGCCTTTGCATCCCCGAGATAAGAACAAGCTGCTACAAAGAGGGAGGAAGAGAGAAATGAGAAAAAAATAATTCTTAGAGATTAAAATTTTTATTGCCAACTTTTAAAAAAAAACCTCATAGAATGAAGATGATAATTTAGCAGTGTAAATTAGATACAGTTATTGAATATAAACTGTAAAATGCGAAATGCAGCTTGGAATTATTGATTACCATCTTAATATACCCTAACCTATTGATCCAGCAGATGCATTTGCAGGGTGGTTAGGAGAAGCGCTTAGTCACAGGCACTGTGCAGGCGTCGGGTGTCATTCAGCATCCCGGCAACACCTGAGCCTTGAGAGCTTCTCAAATGCCCATGACTGAGTGAATGATGAGAAGTTTGTTACTCTTTTTTTGGGGGGGGTGGAAGAGAGAAAGAGAATCTTAAGCAGGCTCCATGCTCAGGACAGAGCCGGATGCAGGGTTCAGTCCCACAACCCTGGGATCATGACCTGAGCTGAAATCAACAGTGAGGTGCTCACCTGACTAAAGACCCCCTAAAGTGTGTTATTCTTTATTAGGGAATATCATTTAGAAATTTTTGGTTATTTTTTTAAGGAGGGTACAGGTACATGCACATATGGAAACATATTCATTATATGCTTTTCTTGAAAAAAGCAAATCGCTACAGTCCTATTTAATAAATCACAATGTTGCAGGATTCTCGTACAGAGAGTCTCATACAGAGAGTGGTGACACCGAGGCTTTTCTTTCCAGGAAGCTACTTTATTCGTGCCGGCACCACTCAGTTGGGTTCGTACCCAAAGAACTGAGTGGCCCACATCACATGGCATAGTTTTTTATACATTTTCTATTTCTTTGTCTCCCATATATGGTAACACACATAAACATGCAATCTGATTAAGTTGTCTCAGTTTACAAGAACATGGGGGAGTAGGCACCTGGACCCATATCTAGGTGACCTTGAAGTCTTCTCTCCTCTCTTCTTCATTTTTTTCTCTCTCCTTAGGGAGGGGTTCCTACCACAACAAGGATAGGGGTACCTGGGTTGTTCAGTCAGTTAAGCATCCAGCTCTTGATTTTGGCTCAGATCATGATCTCATGATTTGTGAGTTCAAGCCCTGCATCCGGCTCTGTGCTGATAGTGCGGAGCCTGTTGGGATTCTCTTTCTCTGTCTCTCCCTGTTCCTCCCTAACTTCTGCTCTCTCTGTGTCTCTCAAAATAAATACATAAATGAACCAACAAATAAATCACGAGAATATGTGTGTATGTGTGAATGTATGTGCATTGGGTGGGGCTGGAAAGGTGTTTACAAACTGAATAACAGAACTTCCTAGAAGTGGTAATGGCCGTGAAGAAGAGGTAAGGAGAACAGCAAGCCAGAGAAAGGGGCATTTTGCATGCTGGACTTCCAAGCTTGAGTTTAGTTTCAAAGAGTATGGGTCACTTTTGCAATAAAAAAAAAGAAGAAAAGAAAAGAAAAAAGACCCCTAAAAGCCAAGCCAAGCTCAGAGGGAAGACAAGGAGGAGACCAGAGAAGAACAGAACAATAAAAGAACCCGTCTACACACAAACACGAGTCCAGTGGAGAGGAAGATCCTCTGCATTTCCACCCAGCTTCTGCTTCTACCTGAAGAGTCTCCGGGGACTTGAAACTTCTTTGAGCAGCTCTTGTGAATGCAGGACTTCCTCGTGAGCGATAGCACGGGGATTTCCAGGAGGCCCGGTGACCCCAGGCTCCTAGGAGGGAGCATGCAGTCTAGGAGTGAGGACTGGTGTTTGATCGGACTTAGTCACTTTCCAATCCACCCGAGGCCCCTGACCTCACTGTGTCAAGCAAATCACTTAACCCTGGATGACTGTTATCAGCATCCTGACACTGGGTAACAAAGTAAACAAAGTACCACAAACCAGTAGGTGTGAAACAACAAAATGTATTGTCTCACAGCTGGGGAGGCCAGAAGTAGGAAATCAAGTATCAGCAGGGTCCATTCCTTCTGGAAGCTCCAGGGCAGAATCTCTTCCAGGCCCCGCTCCTTGCTTCTGGTGAAAGCCAGTAATCCTTGCGATTCTTTGCTTATAGACACGTCACTCCAATCTCCGTCTGCGTCCTGATACGGCGTTTTCCCTGTGTCTCTCCGTGCGTAGCCAAATTTCCCTTTTCTTCTGGTCACCGGATTAGGACCCACCCTACTCCTGTATGACCTCATCTGCAGTCCCCTATTTTGAAATAGAGTCACACAAGTACCCAGAGGTGATGACTCAAACAAATCTTTTGGGGGGCACAATTTTACCCACTCCAGGGTTCAAGTCCTCACTCCCTAGTCAACGTCACAATATTTCTTATGATGGTAAGTGAAATAAAATTATGACTGTATAGACCATGAAATGTGGGCGTTCCTCTATCTAAGCAGTAATAATGATGTCTGTAGCATTCAGATTCCAGATCCGTACCACGGAGGCCCTTTTATCACACCCAGATATGACTTCCTCTGATGTGCTTCGGGCCAGGGACACAGAAGGCCCCATGGAGGGAGAAGACAGAGCTGGCCCCAGCTGGGGCTCCTGGCTGCTGGGGAGAAGCCAGGGCCCTCCCAGGAGGTCCAGGTCCAGATGAGAGATCCTCTCAGAGGCAGGGATTGGACCAGCGCAGCCCTGCCACCCAGGCTGGGCCCTGGAAGTCCTGGTCTTGTCACAATCCATGCTCTAAGGATGCAAACTCAAGCTGTCTTCTTCCCATGTGCAACCACAAGACAGCTCGGGCCGAGGTTTGAAACTGAATGGGGAAGGGTCTGGTTGTGGGTTTGCAAGCCAGGCTCTGGTGACTGATTAATGGGAGTAAGGCTTGCCTTATTTTTTTCTATTGTTTTAAGGTTTATTTATTTTTGAAAGAAAGAGAGAGCATGAGTGCGGGAGGGTTAGTGAGAGAGGGGGGCCGACGATCCCAAGCGGGCTCTGCATGGACAGCAATGAGCCCAACGCGAGCCTTGAACACACACACTACGAGATCATGACCTGAGCCAAAGTCGGATGCTCAACAGACTGAGACGCTCAGGTGACCCTGGGCTTGCCTCTCTGAACTGAACCCTGCCCACTTCATTTCCCTCAGACTCTGAGCCCCGTCTGGCCCCTCCCCTCCACCCTCTCCACTGCTTCCCTGGACTGGGTTGTCAAAGATGCCCCCGCAGATGCTTTACTGTCCGTCCCCTTTCCACTGTGGCTCTGCTGCCTGTCACTGCTGCTTCAAGGTCAGAATGCAAGGTCATTGTGAATCTGGGCGCCTAATTCATTGTTCTATAGATCCCAAACCAATGCGCAGCCAGTGCCCGGCAGGACGGTTCTAGAAAACTTACACCGAGGTCTAGCATTCTGGAGTGTTGGTCCGAGGGAAGCCGTCTCAGCAAGGTCACCGTGGGGGTCACTGCCACCGGAATCCCCTTTCCAGGTGGGGCTCTGGTCCACTTCCGTTCTCCAGCCACCGGCTGCCTTTGACACAAGGCAAGTTTATGGGACTTTCAGGGGCTCTAAGCACAGACTCACAAACAGAAGACTACAAGCCAAGCTGTCAGGGGGAGGATGAAAGGCAAACAAGCCACCAGTGCACTGAGTCATAACAGATTACCCAGAACGATGACTGCACGCATCTGCACGCTCCCGCCCGCGGGCCTCACCCCAGCGCACCCCCTCATACCCGCAGAATATGAAATGCCAAGTGTGAAGAGAAGAGAGACAGAGAAAGGATAAAAGGAACGGCCCAGAATCGTGACTGAGCGGGCCACCAGCCCCCAGAAAAGACCACAGTGAGAAGCGTGCATAGGATGTCATCTTCGGGGAAAGGAAGACAAAGCAGAGAGGGACGGCTGCGCACAGCGCCCGCCCTGAGTGACAGGTGCAGCCTAGTCTCTCAGCATTGACCCTGTTTCAGGCTAGGCTGAGGATGCAAAAAATTATCATTTAAGTATCACTTTGCTTATGCCTTGTAAGACAAAAACAAGAAACCCTTCATCTTTGGAGTCCGGGGAAAAAACCCCAACAACTTTCATTTAAATTCAGTCTTTGCCACTTTGGGGCTTTGAGGCTTTGGGTGGAATCCTTAACCGCTCTCTGCCTCCATGGTCTCCTATATAAAATGAAATTAGTGGGGTGCCTGGGTGACTCAGTCAGCTAAGCACCCGACTTCAGCTCAGGTCATGATCTTGGGGTTCCTGAGTTCGAGTCCTGCAATGGATTCTGTGCTGACAGCTTGGAGCCTGAAGCCTGCTTCCAGTTCTGTGTCTCCCTCTCTCTCTATGACCTCCCCTGCTCACATTCTCTCCCTCTCTCTCAAAAATAAATAAACATTTAAAAAAATTAAATGGAATTAGCAAGGCTGTTTCCCAGAATTCAGTGGCCATTACTTGAGACGGTTTAGGTAAAGCCCATGAAACACACTAGTTAAGAATATGTATAACAACAGTAAAAAATAATAAAGCGTACTGTTTACAGTCTATTTTGGTTTGATGTTTTTAAAAGAAAATTGGGCAGCGGGGAGCTGGGGCTGGGTTTTAGGATTTGGTGTGTAAGAAGTCAAAGAAGCAGCAGGGCAGCACTCAACAGGCCAGGTGGCCTGGGTCCCAACGCCCACTCCTGTCATTTCCTGTAGGTATTAGGAAAGTTATGAAATATTCTGTGCCTCAGTTTCTCCATTTGTAAATGGTCTCCATAGGTGTAGTAGAGCATGCTAACATAAAACATGTTAACCTAGTTACACCTGGGTGGCTCAGGCAGTTAAGCGTCCAACTCGGGATTTTGGCTCAGGTCATGATCTCATCGTTCATGGGATTAAGCCCCAACCTGGACTCCATACTGACAGTGCAGAAACTTCTTGGGATTTTCCCAAGAAACTTTCTCGGGATCTCCCTCTCCCTCTGCCCCTCCCCCACTCATGTTCTCTCTCAAAAAAATGAATAAACATTAAAAAATAACATGTTAACCTAAAACACTTAGATAGTGCCTGGAACATTGTAACCATCATATGAATATTAGATACTCATATTGGCTACTCTTTTTATTATACCCATTAAATGGTTTGTACCTTTTTTTTCTTTACATTTTATTGTTAAGTAATCTCTATATGCGATCTCTATATGCTTGAACTCACAACCCCAAGATCAAGAGTTGCATGTACCACTGACTGAGCCAGCCAGGCACCTCTAAATGATTTATTCCTAATCCAGTTTGGACTCCAGCCAGCTTTACAGAGATAAGCCTGACATTCAGATATTCTTCAGAGTCTCTCTCTATAAATGCTATAAATTGAGCATATTACATATGTTTTATTTCTTGGATGTAGGGATTTCCATGCACTAATTCAGAGAAACTGTAATGTTTTCCATGACTTCACTACAAGACTTTCTGATTTTGGAAACTGTAAGGTAAGACTCACCGCTTGAGTCTGAATGTGTGTGTGTCCCCTAAAATTCATATGTTGAAATTTTGTGTGATGGCATTTGGAGAGGGGACTTTGGGATGTCAGGAACATGAATCTCCCATGAATGGGATGAGTGTCCTCATGAAGGAGGCCCCCCTCACCCTTCCACCATGAAAAGGGACCCAGTGAGAAGTTAGCAGTCTGTAACCCAGAGAAGGTCTTCACCAGAACCTCACCATGCTAGCACCTGATCCTGGACTTCAGCCTCCAGAACTTTGAGGAACAAATTTCTGCTATTTATAAGCTACCCATCTATGTATGGTACTTTGTTAAAGCAGCCTGAATGGACTAAGATGTGCATGAAAAAGTAAGGTATCCAATCACTTCAATATAACGTCATTTTTGTATAATCAGTTTTATGAACCACATTCTACATGCCAAGTGTCAAGCTGGGTGCTGCATTCAGTCACCCATTTGTATCTCAAAACCTACCCATTGATAAAACAGTTCACATAACCTCAAAATACCCAATGATCTGCCCAAACCTATATAAGTTTTAACCACTGAAAAGCTCAGCTCTACGCTGAGCTCTATTTTAGCTTTTTTAAAGTTTATTTATCTATTTTGAGAGAGGCAGATACAGCAAGAGGGAGATGGAGGGTAGAGGGAGAGAAGGAGAGAGAGAATCCCAAGCAGGCTCCATGCTGTCAGCATAGAGCCCGTCTCAGGGCTCAAACTCATGAAACTGTGAGATGAAGACTTGAGCCGAAACCAAGAGTCTGACATTTAACCGACTGAACCACCCAGGCTCCCCTATTTTAGTTTTTTAAGTATTTTTTTCCCAAGTAAGTTCCAGTTCAGCATCCCTTCTTTCCCTTTTTAAGAGATTTAATTGGGGCACCTGGTGGCTCAGCCAACTGAGCATCCGACTTCGGGTTGGGTCATGGTCTTGCTGTTCATGAATTCAAGCTCCACACTGGGCTCGCTGCTGTCAGAGCAGAGCCTGCTTTGGAGCCTCTATCCACCTCTCTCTGCCCCTCCCCAGCTTGTGTTCTCTCTCTCTCTCTCTCTCAAACATAAATAAATATTTTTAAAAGACAGATTTAATCAACTTGGCCAAGTGTCGGTGACCCTCTGCTGATTGTTTTTATTTTTTTAACGTTTATTTATTTTTGAGAGAAAGAGAGACAGTGTGGGAGCAGGTGAGGGGCAGAGAGAGAGGGAGACACAGAATCTGAAGCAGGCTCCAGGCTCTGAGCTGTCAGCACAGAGCCCGATGCGGGGCTTGAACCCACAAAACATGAGATCATGACCTGAGCCATTCAGGCACCCCAAGCTTCTGTTGATCTTAAGTGACAGGTGACTTAGACCTTGTCTTACTGTCTTATTCCTCCTTATATTGCAACAACAGCAGACGCTTTTCCCCACAGGGTCCCTAAGTTATGTTTTAAACTTGGAGAGAAGAATCTGACTATTCACCAGCACATTTCTAGAGCCACATCACACATATAGTTCCTGGTTTTATGATGAAATAACCCAGTTTTATAAACCTGTCAAGAGAATAGGTCGGAATTCTTTTTAAGGGTAGGTAATACTTTGCTCAAATAGAGCCGATTCATGGAAAGTTTTGAAGTTCCTTTTGAGAGTATTTTTAGAGCATTTTTTTCAGTGTCTCATACCTAGGAGAGGCTGAATGGCATATTTAGAACACAAGAGATAGTCTAATAAGGGCATGGAGTCATACAGAACTGAGTTTAAATCTCAGTCCTTCAATTGAATCAAGTCGCAGATATCAGAGAGGAAATTAAATTCTCCTGGTATTTCAAAGGTTGGCCTGTGGTCTGAGCCAACGTGGCATGGATGGGGTGGGATAAACCTGTTAAGGACCCTAACGGTAACCCTGGGCAAGCCCCCTGACTTCTCCGAGCTACTCATTCTTTGCATTTCTGTACCGAGGAAAATAGTGTCTGTAAGGAGAGTGAAGTGTGCCCTTCAAATGTCATCTCCATCCTCCCCAAACCAGAACAAAAACTTTTCCGATCTGCACCTGGCANTGGGGTGGGATAAACCTGTTAAGGACCCTAACGGTAACCCTGGGCAAGCCCCCTGACTTCTCCGAGCTACTCATTCTTTGCATTTCTGTACCGAGGAAAATAGTGTCTGTAAGGAGAGTGAAGTGTGCCCTTCAAATGTCATCTCCATCCTCCCCAAACCAGAACAAAAACTTTTCTGATCTGCACCTGGCGGTTAGGCTAAATGCAAGTATTTCCCCCGGCTCTGGCCCCCTTGCCGGTGAAGTTGCGTACACAAGCAAATGTGCTTTGGCAAGGCAGAATGTTTTTTCAGCTGAAATGGTGGTGGTTCAATTAGCTTTAGCAGTTTGCAGAGAACATTCATTCAAAACACTGAAAAGCAAACATTGGCAAAATGGAAAGTTATTTCCTAGCTTGCTTTGGAGATATTTTAAACACTGAGAGAAACTCAAGAGAAAAAGAGCTGTAAGACAGCTTCCTGGTCCAACCAAAGTAGAAGTAGCCTCAGATCAAATGAATTCACGTGGAAACAAGGACATTTGCCACTTGGGTTGTGTGTCACGTGTTCCCATTCGTCACTACGCAAGGTTCCAGGTCTGGGCAATCGGTCATTATTGCTTATTCTTCTATTTATTTTTTAAAAAATTTTTAATGTTTTATTTATTGTGTGTGTGTGTGTGAGAGAGAGAGAGAGAGAAAGCAGGGGAGGGTCAGAGAGAAAGGGAGACACAGAATCTGAAACAGGATCCAGGCTCTGAACTGTCAGCACAGAGCCCAATGCGGAGCTCGAACCCATGAACCGTGAGATCATGACCTGAGCCCAAGTCTGACGCTTAACCGACTGAGCCACCCAGGCGCCGCACTTATTCTTCTATTTAAGATTTCTCTCATTCTTCCTACCTTTATGTTAAGCAGTCTGTTCCCTTCCCCTCTTTACTGGACCATGAGCCACCTGAAGACTAAGAAACTGAAGAGCAGTGAGCAGTGGGCAGAAAGAAAGCAGGAATTCCAAGCCCAGGAGTGAGTTAAGAGCTGACAAACTTAGCCAGATGGTGGGGCTGGGCTGGCATCATGACATCTGGGGTTCAGCCTGTAGAAAAGTCACCGATCACCTCTGACCCTCAGATTTTCACCTAGGTCTGCTAGCTGCGGCTCTACTTTCCGAACTGAGGTGAAGTGCATCAAGATAAGAGCTAGACATTCAATTACTGCTAGTTTTCCTTCCTTTCCAATAATCACATGTTGGACTTGGAGAATGAAGAGAATCAGTGATGAAAAGATAAAATCAAAGGGACATCTATTGAGCACCTACCATGTGTAGGCCCTTCAGTGCCCCAGGCAAGGGAGGTGTCAGGCCCACTGTTGGGTTCCTTTGATGGCCCACCTTGCATCTACATGACCCTGAGAGTGAGTGGCTCCTTCAACGTGGCCTTGCATGCCCTAGTGCCTGTCCTCCCTGCTGTCTCTTGGCTCCTGTCTTCGGGTCCCCCCAAAAAATACCACAAATCGGGTGGCTCACAACACAAATCTATTCTCTTTCAGATTTGGTGGCTAGAAGTCCAAGACAAAGGTGTCACAGAGTCCTGCTCCCTCCAAAAGCTGGAGGGGAAAGTCCATTCCCTGCTTCTTCTTGCTTCTGGTGGCCTCAGGTGTTCATTGACTGTGGCGGCCTTTACTCCCACCTTGGCTCTATCTTTATCTGCCCTTCCCCTCTTTCTCTGTGTGTCTGTCCTTCATCTCTTATAAGGACATGTATCATTGGATTGAAGAATCAGCTGGAAAATCTGAGATGATCTTATCTGGAGACCCTTAATTACATCTGCAAAGACTCTTTTCCACTCACAGTCTCTGAGGACCAGGATGGGGGGGAGGCAGGGCACGGACAGCTCACTACCATCCTCTTTATTTCTCTTCCTCCTCAAACTCTTTTTCTGAATCCCTTGCTCTACAACAAGGAAGGTGCTCATCACCCATGTTTGGTAAGAACAGAAACAGGGAGCCCAGCTGAGATGGGGAACATATACATTTTGACAGATGAGAATACTCACAGAACCTTATGGTTCTCATTTATAATTAGAGCACCCTTCAAAACTGCAATTCATTCATTTTAAGCTATAAACTCAATGAGGACAGGAACTGGGAATTCTTCAAAGCATTGGCTCTGGTCTTGTGGCTTATTGATGCTCAGGAAGTGAGCCTTAAATACATGGATGGAGAAGGGTTGGCAAAGTAGCATATCCCCATGACACAATTTCTAAGGGCATTTACACTCACCTGCCTGGTGTAGATGAACAAGAACACCCGAGCATGAGAACTGAACTAGAAATCAGAAGGACCAGATTCTGATCTTGTTCCCAAGTCCAAGTGTTTGCATCTGTAAAATGGGGAATTAATTACTGTCATTCCCAGAGTTCATCATTAGTATTGATGAATACATCCTCAGTCATTGGTTCTTGCCAAAAATACATTGAGGGCAAGATTAGGAAAGGTACAAATAAGCCTGTTTGATAGGCCTGAGCCAACTTGTTGTACACAATATCCAGACATTTGAATCTTTCCTCCTGCTGCCAGAAGGCACTAGATAAAGGGAGATGGGGGGCTGGGGCCACCATGCCTGGGAACCAGGCCAGGAGCCAAAGCCACTTTTTTTCTCTCTGCAGCCAATTTCCTTCCTCCTGCCTTGTTTTCCAGTGGTGTGTGTAATATCAGCACATGGTGAGATGCAATTAAAATGTGTGTCCTGGAGCGTGAGTACCTTTACATTCTAATTACAGGTTAATAGAATGGACCCAGAGAGATTGCCTAATTAATCTTGAAGGGAGATGCATATGTTTAACGATCCTCCAATAAAGGAGCCATGTTCCTTTCAAGAGGATAGGATTTAAAAAGAGGCTAAATTCAGGTAAGGGATTCATTTCTGAAGAAACACATACCATCAACATCAGGTGCACCAAAAATTAGTGTCTGCCATATATGTATTCAAATCCAATAGGTGACCACTGGTATTGTGAAAGTCTTTCTCTCCCACCCCAAATACACACATTTCACATTCACTTTATCATCCATTCAGCACATAATTACTGGGTACATTCAACTACAACTGTGAGCAGAAACCAATTATTTAATATGTCAGGGTCACCTGAATCCCCAATTGGGACTCACCTGATCTGTCGCAATTACCTCCTAAATGATGCCTCTTACCCAAATTTCTCCCAGTTCGTTATCTGAATATCACAATGCAAGGACAGTGAACATTTTTGTCTCCTGGTTCTCTTCTCCTGGCTTCAGAGCATGGGAGGTCCTCTCTGCTTTTTGAGAATGAGCTCAAAACTCCTCAGCAAGGCCTCCAAGATCTGCTGTAAGGTCTTGACAAGGTCCTTTTGAATCTGTCTTAATCCCATGCTGTTGCTGGACCACAGTGTCTCTCGTGTTCTCATTACTACCTTCACCTTGCAGATACTGTTTCTCAGGCTAGGGCTCTCTGTGTACCTTCAGCAGAATCACTAAGCTGCTTGATAAAAAGGTAAATCCTGGCCTCTTGGCCACATAGGCTGAATCTGAACCTCTGATGGTAAATGCCTGATGATGCCTTTTTTAAAACAATTTTTTAATGTTTATTTCTGAGAAAGTGTGAGACACAAGGCCTGAGCAGGGGAGGGGCTGAGAGAGAGGGAGACACAGAATCTATAGCAGGCTTCAAGCTCTGAGCTTTCAGTATAGAGCTCAATGCACGGCTTGAACTTTGTGAACTGTGAGATCATGACCTGAGTGGAAGTCAGATGCTTAACCACTGAGCCTCCCAGGCGCCCCTATGCTTTTTTTTTAAAATGTGTATTTATTTTGAGGAAGAACATGCACATGAGAGGGGGAGGGGCAGAGAGGAAGAGAGAGAATATCAAGCAGGCTCAAAGCTGTCAGTGCAGAGCTCAATATGGGGCTTGATCCCACCGACTGTGAGATCATGACCTGAGCAGAAATCAAGAGTCAGTGCTTAACTGACTAAACCACCTAGGCACACCCCAAGGATGCCTTTTGATGAAGTATTCTAGGTAGTTCTGATGCCACTATAGTATGAAAAGCTGTGCTCTAGGAATACGAAGTGTTTAGCTAAATTCTGAATGCTGCGTTCTGTTTCTCACCTCTGTAAATCTGCTGGCACTGGCTTTTCTCCAGAATCCCTTTCCTCTCTTCTCTTCTCAGTGAATCTTGCTCATCTTCCAGTATACTCAAACAACACCTCTTTTGGGAAAACTTCTACTGCCTTCCATTTAGCACCCGCATGAGTCTTTCTCCTCCGGGACCCTCAGCCCTTGCTCTCCATCCACACATACAGCACTCAGAATGTTTTATTGCAGAAATTCGTTTTCTTCACTGGATCTCCAATTGCTTGCAGAGAAAAAAAATGATTTATTTGTCTCAACATTTTTGGTTTGGAGCTCAACACTTATAACTCTGACCTATCCCAGAGTATCGGTTTTCCTTAAAATTAGGATGATGACAAAATAAATATGAGGTGGAAATAGAGAGAGCTGGTTTGAAACTCAATTCTACCACCATTTTTTTTCTTTTTGGAGAATACTGTTTATGCCTCAATTTCCCTATAAAAATTAGGTTAATGTAACATATCTGTAATAGATTTATCTCATTAATAGTCCTAATTTTTCATCCTCCAAGTATCTACACCCTTCATCATTTGACTTTGAAGCTCCTCAGTGAAGATGTAGAATTTGGTCCCCTAACTCTGTGAATCTGGACAAACCTAGTGAGACTCTCTGGCCAATGAGATGTGAAAAGTGTAATTCAAATGGAGGCTTGAAAAAGCAGTTGCAGAACACCCAGGTGGCTCAGTCAGTTAAGCGGCTGACTTTGGCTCAGGTCAGGATCNAAAATTTTTTAAAGAAAGAAAAAGCAGCTGCACAGACCTACCTATGTTCTTGCACTGCTGCTATACCACTAGTGCACGCTGGGGCTGGTCTTTTGGAGGATGAGAGGCTCGTGAAGCAGACCCACTCCAGCCAAAGCCCAGCTAGATCAGCCGAGAACCAGCTGATCTCCGAGCAAGGGTGAGCTGCCTAAGACCAGCATAACTACCTTGCTTCCTCTCCTCCATCCCCAGATGTATGAGCAGTAACTAACTCTCGGTGTGGGTTTTATAGCTTTCTGCTGTGTGACATTACTGCAGCCATTGAGAACAAAGATATAAAACCACTGAGTTGTTCTAAAGATTAAGTAGACTGTATGCAAGCATGGTTAGTTCAGCAGTTCGTATCCTTAGAGTTCTCAATACGTGGTAGTTATCACACATACTGCCATCACCCCAGGTTGTTTTTCAGGAAGGCATCTTTGGGAACTTGACTCACAGTCAACATCCCTTTCTTCTTGGTTTTGTTCCTTCTTCTTGGCCAATGGCATAAAATAGGCCCTGAATTTTTAGTAATTTTTTTGTCAAGAGAGGAGGAGGCTACACTTACACTCCCTACTTGGAAGTCTAGTGAAGCTTTCAAATCACCGTGTTCTACAGATCATCTACTGTTCTTCATGAAAGGGCTCATCATTAATTAAACAAATGTCTGTTAAACTAATTGTACATTTTTAAGTTTATTTTTGAGAGAGAGAGAGGAGGAGCAGGGGAGGGGCAGAGAGAGAGAGAAGGAGAGAGAGAATCCCAAGCAGGCTCCATGCTGTCAGCATGAGCTGATGTGGGGCTTGAACTCAAAACCTGTGAGATCATGACCTGAACTGAAACCAAGAGTCAGACATTTTACCAACTGAGCCACCCAGGCACCCTGCCAATAGTACAATTTAATGTCCTGGGGACAGAGAAATAAACAGATCAGACAGAGTCCTCACCCTTTGAAGCCAACAGAGTTTTGATATACTGGTGATTCCACTCATTCATTCATTTACTTCTTATTCATTAATTCATTAGATATTATTGAGCACCATTCTGTACTGGCACTAAGGTAGATGTGCATATCAGCTTTTCAAGGGAATGTTAAAGAAATTCAGAATTTCAGGTAAAATTTCCAGATTTTGAAATCTTGGCATCAGATTGAAAAAAAAAATAGGAAAGCTTTGTGTGTGTCAAACAAAAAGTCAAGGGCCACTGTTTGAGATACTGCTTTGTAGCTCTTGTAGCCCCCACTGAAATGATCCATGTGCATGTTTTCTTCCCTCTTAGATTATGAATTCATCTGAGACAAGATCAGTGTGTTCATCTTGGTGTCTCCCAGGTGATCTGCATGATGCTTTCAAGTAGGAAGCCTCTATGAATCTTTATGAATTTGACTACAGAGACACAAGTGTCTTTATTGTGGGAATTACAAAGTGATCACAGAGATAAGACACAATACGTGTTCACAAATAACTATTACATGTTAATAACTATGGAGAAGGCAGCAGCCATAGTTATTGCCATTTTCTGAGCCTCTGCTCTGTGCCAGGTGCTGTAATGTCTGGAGAGGTGCTGCACTGTCTGGAGAGGTCCTGCCTGAGAGAGTCCCCACAGCTAGTCTGCAGAATGCTGGAACCAGATGGCACCTGTCTGAGTGCCCTTAAAAGCTCTTGTCTTCTGAGGTCACATGTCCAAAAATTTGGCATTTAAAATGCCTTATACTGCTCACTCCATAAAACAGAGAAGCAACCATCTACCACCGGAGCTAAAATGACTTCACTTCCCGTTCAAGTCTTGTTCCTTTTTTCTGGACCTCACTTGTGTTTCATTTTCCACAGTTGATTTTCTCTCATACAACTCAAAATCCAGCTTTGCTTCTTCTTTGGTTCTGCAAAGTAACCACAGAACACCTACTATTAAGAGTTTACTGAAGATTTGGGATTACAAGTAAGGATTTCACTGAACACACCATAGAACAAGATTTCTAAAAGAATATTTGGATGTACTCTTCTTGAAGTCTCTTCTCCTGGCATGTTATTGGGTAAATCTCCCTGGCTTCTCATTCCTGATTGCTTTCTACTGTGTTGTGCAGGGGTCCCTCTTTCAAGACCATTTCAAGTATCTTGAGCTCTGTCACCCCTACCACACCTTTACCAGTTTCTCTAGTTGCCCCAGGATCTTATAATCCTTACCACTTTTTAGCAGAACAGATCACCTCTTGTGAGGGTTAATTTTATGTGTCAATTTGTCTGCGCTATGGTGTCTACTTTTTTAGTCAAGCACCAGTCTAAATGTTGCTCTGAAAATATTTTTTAGATGTGATTGACATTCAATTCAGTAGACTTTCCGTAAAGCAGATGAGCCTCCATAATGTGGGAGGGCGTCATCCCAATCAGTTGATGGAATTAAGAGAAAAGACTGAACTCTCCAATGAGGAAGAAATTCAGCCTCCATCCGGCCCTTGGGCTGAAGACTACAGTAACAACTCTTGGCGAGAGTTTCCAGTCTGCCTCCCTGAAGACTTTAGACTTGCCAAGTGCATAATCACATAAGCCAATTCTTTAAAATAAAGCTCTTTATATATATAGTTTTGTGTGTGTGTGTGTGTGTGTGTGTGTGTGTGTGTGTCTTATTCCTATTTCTCTAGAGAAACTTTATTCTTTTGTCTTTACTGTCCTCTCTTGGCATTGTCCTGAGGCAGAGGAGTTCATCAACTGGGCTATTAAGGCATATTGACAAATATAGCCAACAAGCCCTAATGATATTTTTCTAATTCCTAAGAAAGCAGAACAAAGCATAGACAGATGGGTTTTGAAGAACCTTTTCCTTCCTGAATAGAGTTTAGTTTTCCTTTTGTTTGTCGATTTGTAAAGGAGAAAAACTTAAAATCAGAGGGATTGGATTATTTCCTCCAAGCTATTAAATGGCTCATCTGGACCTATGAACTTCAAAGTTCATGTCCCTCTACCACACCTCATTGTCCCAATAATGTCAGAAGAGCCAGGATAGAAACCTATCTTCCATCCTGGCTTAGTCAAGGGAAAGTTCCACTGTGAGATGCAGACACTGGGACCCTAAATGGTTGTCAATTCCACACATGGTGGGTGGATGATGGCAGGAGGAAAGACAGGGAAGTGAGGAACTAGAAGGTTTATTTGAGGGAATAGAGAATAAAGCGATCTGGCTGGGAATACCTGGGAATACCATTACCACAGTCTTGCAAGCTAGAAGGGGCATAGTTATGGAAAAAGGCAGTGCCAGGATGGTACCTCAGTGAAACACTTACACAGGCAACAACAGGATTCAAATATTAACAGCCTGTCATATAGCATCCCAGACCCCCTAACTCCAGCACTACCTAGAAGAAATGCAATGAAGGGCCTTAATTGCACAGGAATCAAGACGATGACAAAGACATAACTCATAATTTGCAGCCCCTCTTGCATATTAAGCAACCTGCAAAGCATATCAACTTGAAGGTCATTTTTAGAACGAGAGAGACACTTGGCAAAGTTAAATTGGTTTTCTCTCAAGCATCCAAAAGACTGTGTACATGTGTTACTCTCCTTGGTCCTGAAGATGCTGCTGCTGAGGCTCTAACTAGATGTGAGGAAGACTTCCGTTGTATTCTGTCCACCCAGAATGGCTCCCTCCTGCAAGAGCCACCTGAGACCCAGAGCAGCATTTGCTTCCTTAAGCTGGAGGCTTTGATCCTGGAAGATGTCCTCCTCTGCTTGGAGTCCTTAGGGTTTCCAATGTCTTTTAAAGACGAGACCCATGAAGCAGATAGGAAGCAAAAGGTGCAGGGTCTTCCAGGTCATGGAAAGGGCATTGTGGGTCTTTTTTCTTGAGCTTGGTCATCATTAACCCATCAACTTCCCATGCATACTGCGCTCACCTCTCCCCTTAAAGCCTCACTAAATATAGCACAGGCTGATCCCTCTGCCTGGAGTCCTTCCCCCTCCCCTCCCCTCTTCTTTTCCATCCATTTCCTACCCATCATTCAGATTTGATTAGAATCTGAAAATATTTCATGGTGGTAGGACCTGGGCAAGCCTGTTGGATAACACCCTCATGGCAGGCAGCATACATCATTTCTTATCTCTGAAGTCCCTTGGGCCCTCATGCACACCTATCTCCATCTGACTTCTTACATTTCTTTCAGGTCACCTGAAGTGCTACTTGCTACCTGCTGCCTTCATCCCCATCCATGTCCTACATTGACTGTTACAGATACTTCTACCTTTATGCCTTTACCTGGAGTCCTTACATCATACACTGTGGGAGACAAATGTTATAGTCTGTTCAGGCAGCTATAACAGGATAGAGACTAAGCAGTTTATATAAACAACAGAAATTCATTTTTAACAGCTCTGGGTGGTGGCAAGTCCAAGATCAAGGCAAATTTAGAGTTGGATCAAAGCCTCTCTTCCTGGATTATAGACTCTGTCTCCCTGTGTCCTCATAGGGCAGATGAGGTAAAGAGCTCTGCAGGGTTTCTTTTATAGGGGCACTAATCCCATTCATGAGGGCTCCACACTCATGACCTAATTGCCTCCCAAAGCCTGACCACTTCCTAACACCACCACATTGGCAAAATGGGTTTCAACATATAAATTCTGTGGGTAAAACAAATATTCAGTCTATAGCAGCCAAATAATGACACCCTCCAAAGATATCCTCATCCAAATCCCCAGAACTTTGGATTTGTTACCATACAGGCCAAAAGGGGCTACACAGATGTGATTAAGTTAAAAATCTTGAGATAGAGACATGATCCTGGATGTTCCCAGAGGGTTCATGTAACCACTAAGCATGTGAACAAAGCAAATAACACAGTGATACAACAGAGTGATGTGCTGTAAAAAGGAGGGAAGATATCATGAAACAAAGAACACCGGGGGCCTTGGGACATTGGAAGAAGAAAGGAAGGTTCCCCTATCACCTCCAAAAGAAACGTCTTTCTGTTTTAGCTCAGTGGAACCAGGCTATACATGAGCCTCCAGAATGGGCAGATAATAATTTTGTGTTGTTGTAAGCTCCCACAGAGTGTGTGGTAATGAGCCACAGTAAAGACAGGAAACCAATGCACACAGCCTGGCATCATGATAATAAAACTCCTCCTACCTGTCGCAAGGTGAGTCTGTTCAAGGACAAGGGGCTGACTTTGGTTACTTCTGTATCCTCAGTTCGGGTCACAAAGTAAACACAAGAAATACATTTTTTCCCACTAAATCAATGCATAAATGAATGAATCACTCAGTTAACCAAATTTACTCTTATGGATTTTTTCTTTTGCTTATTTACCTTTTAAACATCTAAGTGTTCATTCAACTGTAAGAGGGAGAAGTATACATATTATCAGCAGACAATTTGATGAATTGATGCAAAGTGAAAACATCCAGCTAACCAACACCCAGCTCAAGAAACAGAACATTACCAGTGACTCCAGAATGCCCTTCAGTGACCCCTCCCACTCACTACCAATTTGTACCACAATGTGTTTATTTTTCAAATAATGTATTCACATGGTGAAGCATTCAAGTGTTCAAAAAATATATACAGTGAAAAGTTAAGTTGTTTTGACCTTTTCTATGCTGATTCTCCCCAGAGGCAACCATTATATTCACAATTTATTGTGAATCCGTTCAGAGGCATCTTTTGTGTGAGTCAGTGTAGACCTTTTGGTTTTTGAATCACTTTCTGCAGCAAGGTTGTCTCTAGGTTAACATTACCTTTAAGTTTTGCTTGAAGAAGGCATGTTAAAGTTAAGCATTTTGAGTGCTAACACATGCAATGTCATTTTCAAGAAAAATGACCTCACCTAGCAGCTAGCATGCCCACATTGCTTTGTTCACTGGCCTAATGTCCATCTCTGGTCCATCCCTCCTACTCAATTCACCTGCTCTAGGATGATAGAAAAGGAACTTTATCATGGCTGAAAAGAAAGCAGCTCTTGAAGAGAGCACATGAGTAATAGCTCCTTGGGGGAGGAGTTAGCACCCAGCTGCCAAAATCTGCCTTCTGTTTAAACACAGGCATGCGGTTCACTGGGAGTGTAAGTGTGTGCATTGGGTACCCGATTTCAACTGCACAGCAGAGTTGTCTGCTTCCTGGAAAAAGCCAGATGTAAGTGAGAACCTCTTTGGGAATGCAGTGGTGCAAATGCCATGGCACCATTTTAGCTGATTGTAGCCTCATCCCATGGAATTCTGTTCCCTTCACTGCCTGGGAAAAGCAAGCCACTCTCATCCCTTATGCTGGTGCCCTCTAATCATCTTTCCCCAGAAGTCACTTCTGTACCCCAAGAAGATAAAAGAGGGCCACAGAAGAAGCATGGATTTTGAAGTCAGGGCGTGTGAGTCCATATCTCCCACTTAAAAACTGTCACCTAGTCACAGAATCTCATAATGTGTACAGAGAAAGGAAAATGATGACTTACCTTGCCAATGAGTTGAGGATATTTACAAAAGAAATAGTGGTTCATTTCTTTTGTAATTTCCGGTTCATTGCACCGGAAATTTTAAGAAAATTTCTTTTAAAAGCTCACCTACTTCGGGGCACCTGGGTGGCTTAGTCGGTTAAGCGTCCGACTTTTGCTTAGGTCATGATCTCGCGGTTCGTGGGATCGAGCACCGCGTCGGGCTCTGTGCTGACTGCCAGCTCGCGGAGCCTGGAGCCTATTTCAAAGTCTGTGTCTCCCTCTCTCTCTGACCTTCCCCTGCTCTCGCTGTCTCTCTCTCTCTCTTTCCTAGAAAAAAAAAACATTAAAAAAAATCACCTACTTCTTCAGTACCAGCTTTCCTACAAACACTGTCACCATCACCCAAAGTATCCAGGGAACATTCACAAAACTTGGGATCATATTCAATTCCTTCTTACCTTTGACTTGTCTCAACTGATCAACCACAAGTTCCAGCCCCCACTCCATCCCTGTCCCTCTTTACTATCTTTTATCATTAGGTTTCCTGTTTCTGCCTTAACTCAAGCATAGTTTTCATCTTTTCAATGGTTCTCAGCCATGGGCAACTTTAGCGCCAAGGGCACAGCTGACAATGTCTGAAGACATTTTGGTCATCATAACCAGGCGTATAGATGTTGCTAAATATCTTACAATAAAAACAGCAGCCCAACAACAAAGCGTGATCTGATCCAAGTGTCAATAGTACCAAGGTTGAGAAACAGTGGTCTGTTTCTCATCTAAATCTCCTTCCCTTTCTCTCTGCCAGACTAATCTTCTTTAAATTTTCTCTTGTGACCTATAACTCATAATGATTCTATGTTCTCTGAAAGAACAAGCTTCAAATTATGAGCTTACTTTCTTTATTTGTAGCAAAAGAAAATAATACCAATAATAATTAATCTTTTTGAGCAAAAATTATCATGCTAAGAATGGTTCTAAGTATTTCATATATATTTAATTCACTTTAGCTTCCAAACAGTGCTATTCAAATTAAATTCGGGTTTTTGTTAGCTCTGGTATTATAAGTTGGCTTTTTTTCTTTTAGTGTTTATTCTTGGGAGAGATACAGAGAGACAGAGTGTGAATAGGTGAGGGGCAGAGAGAAAGGGACACACAGAATTTGAAGCAGCCTCCCAGCTCTGAGCTGTCAACACAGAGCCCAACGTGGGACTCGAACCGTGAGATCATGACCTGAGCCAAAGCCAGATGCTTAACTTATTGAGCCACTCAGGAGCCCTAAAGATGGCTTTCTTTAATTGAATTTGGGACACAGGAGCCACTTAGAAAAATTTGTTGAGCAACAACAGTTAACATCAAATGGACCTGCTAAAATTTGAGTTTGCTATATAACAGGGTCTCACTTGTGTTACTTCTTTTTATAACCAAAAAAAAAATGTTTGTCTCATAACAGAAATAAAATGCAAGTATCCTACTTGCTCATGGTTGGTCAGGTTCTCATATGGCTTAACAGCCATGGGAGGACAGACATTAGAATAAAATAAAGTCTTTTTTTTTTATTCTACAATTAAAGAAATTCTGTGGGCCTAAGGACTCTAGAAATAAACACATATTCCAGGCATTTCCCCCCACACCTTCACTGAAAAAGAATATCTGAGGATTGGCAGTCTTGGATCTTTGAAGAATTTATCTCTTATCCACTGGAGTGCATGAACCTTACCCAGGTTTCCAGTATACTAGCCACATCTTGCTCATGCAGTCTTATTGGGATGAGCTCACCCACACTGTGGATTGGTGTGATGTTCTGGAGAATGTTCAGTTGGTTCTGGACTCTTCACACTAAGACCAGGCATTACAACAGACATGGGGAGGGTTAGCATAACCCTGGGGCAGGACAGCACACAAATACTATTGTCCAGTCCAGGTGAATGTAATTCCTTCTGATCTTCTTTCTGACAAGAATAAGATTGGGTTTACCAAATTGATGGCGAGGTGCCATGTACCTGGAGTCTGCTCTAGTAAAGATTGCACATGTGGCCCAGTAGTCATAATTTTGGACTACTACTTGAATAAGTTAGCCATAATCTGCTATCTCTGTCCAGGATCTGTCTGGGTTTTCACAAGAACCAGTCTGAGCAATTAAACTAGGAAATAGTAAGGACCATCATCCCTACATCTTTTAAGTATTGTAGGGTAATGACAGTTTCTGCCATCCCCCCTGATATGCAGTATTGTTTTCTCTGTGCTATTTCAGCCAAGGAGTGGGCAGCTTCAGAGACTTGCACTCGGCATTCCCCATTACAAAAGCTTTTGCTCCAAAAGTCAAGGTATCAATATGGAAGTTATGGAAAACTCCCAGGAATATTGTATTTGTCTGCTCAGGCTTCCATAGAAGAGTACCATGGCCTTGGTAGTTTAAACAATAGAAATTTGTTTTTGTGCCATTCTGGAATCTTTAAGTCTGACATCAAGGTGTCTGTAGGGCTGTTTCTTCAGAGGCCTTACCTTCTTCTTTTACAGATGGCCATCTCCACCTTATGGCTTCACAGGATCCTTCCTCTTGGTAACTGTGTCTCAGTCTCCTCTTCATACAAGGACACCAATCACATTGGATTAAGACCCACCTGAATGACCTTATTTTACCTTGAATACTCTTTTAAAGGTCTTATCTCCAAATACAGTCCCATCTAAGGTATAGAGTGTTAGGACTTTAGCACACAAATTTAGAAAGGGTACATTTCAATGATATCATTGTGGACTGGAAAAAATGACCACCTGGTATGTCCCTGGATCAGTCATTGAATGCAGACCCACCCTGAGTAAAAGGCATAACCTTAGGTTAAGGGGTCTGTTGAATTGAAGCCATTTTCATTTTCATAGGGGACTGGAAGCTGATGGCTGTATATCAGATGTGCTCCTATAACTATCAGATTCCATCCTTTCTTCCTAAAAGTTGTTCTGTGCAAAACATCAGAGCATCCACCACACAATGCTTGGACACTTTGGTGACCTTCAAATTGACTCATCAATTAATTTGTTGACAATTTACTGGAACATTTTGCAAATTCATACTCTAGTTAATTAAAAAGTATACCATCTTCCCCACCCCACCCCACCCCAGCAGTGATAAATGACCATTATGATTCTAAACCTTTGTGGTTTTCAGCAACAAGGGATAATCCAACTGATAAAGTAAAACAGCAAATTGGGTATCAAAGAATCCTGACTTCTTTCTCCCCTCATGGAACATCCTTGCTGCTCACAGAGTGGTCCATGCACCAGCAACAGCTGCATCATTTGGAAGCTTGTAGAAATGCAGAATCTCTACATCTCTCTCAGAACTACCGAATCAGAATCGGCCTTGTAGTCAGATCCCCTCAGGCGGTTCTTATTCTCGCTAAAGTTTGAGAAGCACTTTTGTATGTGACCTTGGGCAATTAATTAACCTCTGTGAGCCCGATATTCCTCATCTGTGAAGGAAGGCAATTGTAGCTAGACGACCCCTCAGATCCTTTCAAGTTCTAAAATGCCGTGAAAATCTGAGCAGAGTTTGATCTTTAAAAGTAACACTGGGCCTCTCATAGAAAATGCATTGAACTTTTAGCCCTCCTGATGCAGGAACGTTCTGCTTCCTGCAAACTTGACTTCCATCTGTAATCGGCAATTAAAGTCATGGTTGAAAGGAGACTTCTGATAGCCTAAATGTAAAAGGCATCCTTGTTAATATGTCAGCTCTGCACCTTAAGGCTAAAGTAGCGTAGAGGTGTCTCAGGGTAATGTGTAAATGTGCTAGACCAACACTTATTGGAGTTTAAGAAGTGATTTGGGTGAGGCCAGCAAGAGCTATTATCAATTTCACCATTTAGTGACTTGACCCTGATAGAGAACTGACTTCTGGCTAGCCGGTATAATTTATGGCAATACTTCATTTAGCTCCAGCCATCAACAAGATAACGATGGTGGGCAGGGTCATGGATGGGGAGGAAAGATTAGTGATGAATGAAAGATAGAAGCTTTAAGGTTGAACACCAAATTATCTCCCCATTCTCTTTGAACGAACTATTTGAAGCCCCAGGCTCCCTTCTAAATTGAAACTTTCCAAACGACTAAAAACCCCGAAAGTACTTGAATGGTGATCTACAAAGAGAATTTGCAATTAAAAAATGCAAGTCAAAACTTACCATCAAAAGTTGTGTTTACGTTTCACAGAAATGAACTAGGCAAGGCTTACAAGGCTGAGGAAAACTGCAGAAACTGTTGTCTAGAACATAATAATATTAATGCCAATATACTAATAAAAATAATCACAGTTAAAGTTTATTGAGTATTTTTTTCAATGCCAGAAACTTTTTTTAATATACTTCATTTATCCTCAAAACAAAACAGTGAAGCAACACTATTATTATGCCCATTGTACAGATGAGGAAATTGGAGCCCAGATTGGATGCTCTGAATGTGGTATAGCTGCAGTAGGAACTCAGATCATCTCGCCCCAATCCTTAGCTCTCTACTGTCCTACACTTCTTAGTCAGATATCCTGGGCCACTGCTACATAAATCTCCTAAGCATGTACAATAAGAGTTATAATCTTTATTTTATAGATGAGGAGAGATCAACCACCTGCCCAGATTCAAAGTTTACTTCTTGGCAGAAGAGACACTATATCTACCTGACTCATTCAACGTGCAGAATTACCCCAGATGGTGTCAGGTCCACTCTGTGGATGGGGAGGCTTGGTGGAGAGAGGTGCAGTGATGGGGCAGAGCCCCAGGGTGCCCACGCTTACCCCTCAGCACTTATGCTCCATGTGCACTGCCTCACCTCTAGATCCCAGCATCCAGGCTTTCTCCTTGAAGACTTGGTTTTCTTTGGCAGACAAGTTCTCTCTGCCAGCAGCCCAGGCAGGCCAGCAATGCTGAGGAGTCATTGCTACCTCCCCATCCAGCAGCCCTCAACCAAGGCTTAGTAGGAACTAATAGCTTCAGGCCTAAGCTCCCTTGCCCCAGGGCATGACAGCTCTGCGATGTGTTCTACACTGTCTCTCACAATTCCTCTGTGGAAGCTACTGTCTCCAGTGCCCAGAGTCAAAATTGTCTGATGAAACCCTCCTTAGCTTCCTTTTCTTCTCTCTCTTACTTCCCCACTCCTGTTCCCCTAGTTTTTCCTTCCTGGGATCACCTTTCAAATACACTATTTGCCCTCAAAACCTTAATATGAATTTCCCCCAGAAGCAAACCCTAAGACAAGATAGAAGGCTCACCCAAGGTGATCTTCATATTATGAGCAGAGGGCTTGCATTATACCAAACACTAGACTACGTGTTAAGGATATGATGATACACCAGACAGTTGGAGCCCCTACTGACACTGGGTCCATAGTCCCTGGACAAGACACTGAGAAAACAATGGCAGGTTATAAAGTAAAGACAGTGGCATGGGAGGGGCCAGTCTAGAAGAAATTTGTTTTTTGTTTTTTTTTTAAACCTGAGGTCAACTACCGTGTCTGAATCACATGGCTTTTGAATGGGAGAAAATGGTTCTTTTTTTTTTTTTAATGTCTTTATTTTGAGAGACAGACAGAGGGTGAGCAGGGGAGCATCAGAGAGAGAGAGGAAGACACAGAATCTGAAGCAGGTTCCAGGCTCTGAGCTGTCAGCACAGAGCCCGATGCGGGGCTCAGACCCACAGACCATGAGATCATGACTTGAGCTGAAGTCGGATGCTTAACGAACTGAGCCCCCCAGGCACCCCTGGAAGAGATTTGTGAGTGGTGTTTCATTTATTTTGATATTTAAAAAGTGAGTCACAATGGGAAGAATGTTGCAGAGAGAGTTCCATTGAAGTGGAGAGAAGGTAGATGTGGTTGCGGATGAGAGATGGAGGTCATGAAATAAAATTGGAAGGGGGGAGGCAGAGGCCAGATCTAGGAGGGACATTTACTTATGGCAAGGGCATGGAGCCTCATCCCCAGAGCAATGAAAACCTGTTGAAAGATTTTAAACAAGGCAATGGAGAGACCATGCTAGCTAAAATGTGGAGACTTCTTAGGGAAGAATTGCAGCTGGAAGACCAATTAAGCAAAACCAGACTTCTAGGCCAGGACTTTTATAACATACTTTGCTTTTGTTTGATGACTATGTCACTTAGGGATTGAGTTTAACTGCACACAACAGAAAACCCATGTAATAGTGGCTTAAACAAGTTAGAGATTCATTTTTTTCTTTCCTACCACTAAATTCAGGACTAGGTATTTCTGGCATTGGCTTATTGGCTCAAGGATGTTGGGAATGAAGTTTTTGTGAGTATCTTGCTATTGTCTTCATGGTCCTAAGACACTCAAATATCAACCATGATGTCTGCATCCAGACAAGCAAAAAGTAAAAGAGAGTGAGAAAAAAATGACATTGGTTACCCAAGTCCACTTTTTAAGAATCACACATGAAAGTTCACCCAATGATTTCTGCTTCCATGAAGTGCTGGGTTGTGTGGTCCTCCCTGGTCATTCAGGAACATGGGAAATGCAGTTTTTAGCAGGGAACATGGCCACAGAAGCAAAACCCAAAGTTCCATTTACAAGGAGAAGGGGGAGAGCGCCTGAGTGGCTCAGTCAGTTAAGCATCTGACTGCAGCTCAGGTCATGATCTCAAGGCTCTTGGGTTCAAGCCCTGCACAGGGCTCTGTGCTGACAGCTCAGAGCCTGGAGCCTGCTTCAGATTCTGTGTCTCCCTCTCTCTCTGCTCCTCTTGTGCTCCTCAGAGCTCACACTCTGTCTTTCTTTCAGAAAAATAAGTAAACATTAAAAAAAATTAAAATAGGGGCACCTGGGTGGCTCAGTCGGTTAAGCGTCCAACTTTAGCTCAGGTCACGACCTCAGTTTGTGAGTTTGAGACCCATGTCTGAAGCCTGGTTCAAATTTGGTGTCTCCCTCTCTATGTCTCTCTCTTCCCCTCCTCCGCTCATGCTCTGTCTCTCAAAAAAATAAATAAATGTTAAAAAAAATTTTTTTAATTAAAATAAAACAAGGAAAAGAGGGAAAATGGATCTTGGGGAAGCAATTAGCAGGCTCCACCAGATCTATATTTACAATAAACAAATTAGACAAAGTAGCAAACCCACAAACCATAGCAAGAGAAAAATTCATGCCAATGATCATAATTATAATACTGCTTCTGTTTGCAGAGCATTTGTACTTTTCAAAGTACATTTTGTGAATTCAATTCCCTTGTTTAATATACTTAATAAAATAGTGAAGCATAAAGATATCGATGTTTCACTAAGCAGAAATAGTCCAAGAAAAGCTGAAATCATATGATAAATAGGAATAGCAGAGGAAACAAATCATCATTGGGTCTTAAATTACTTCTTTACCAAAAATTTTTTTCTGGCCTTTGCCTTCTGTTTGCAATTGATTATGGCTTCCTGAAGCAGGTGCATTTTGCGCTCATTTAAAGAAAGGACCAGGGCACTGGGTGGTTCAGTCCATTAAAGCACCTGACTCTTGACTTCGGCTCAGGACATGATGTCACGATTCGTGGGTTCAAACCCTGCCTCATACTCCATGCTAATAGTGCAGATCCTGCTTGAGATTCCCTCTCTCCTCTGTCTCTCTCTGCTCCTCCTAACTCATGCTCGCTCCTCTCTCTCTTTCTCAAAATAAATACATAAGCTTTAAAAATTAATTAATTAAAGGACCAAAAGTGTTGTAGAATGATGGAAAGAGGAACGTCAGGGTTCAAATATGGCCTGTGTACTCACGCACACCTCCTGAGAAATGAGCAAGCTACTTTCTTTGAGCCTCAGCTTTCTCTTTTTACCAGATTTTCTACGATCTGGTAAATTTTACCCACCTTACAGACTTTAAGTGATTTCAAGACAACTTCTGGCTCCCTGTGGATTAATTTTAGTGCTTGTGAGTTCTTATCATGCTACCACTGTGGATTAGATGCTAGGAAGAATATTAGAGAAATGAATTTGCCAAGTACAGACTGGGAAGTTTTGCCTCAGCATTGAGGAAAGCAGGTGGTCATGTCACCTGGGGGCGAAATGTGACTGGGCTCCTCACGAAGTGAGAAGGTTCCCACTACACTCCAGACACCACAGGCTGGGTGTCAGGAACTGAAGTATCCTGACCCCAGTGGCCTCCTTAGGCAGAAGAGCACTGGATTGAGCCTAGGGACACGGAAGAACAGGAAAACCTTTAAAGAGAGGGCCTCTGATTTTATTTCCCCTTAGAATGTCATGTTTGAAGTGTGACTAAAGTCTACTTTACCTAAAATAGTCCCTTTGCCCCGAAAGGAGCTTTGGGCAATGCGGTTGCCACAGCGACTCGCAGCTCCTGAGGAGAAAATCCCTGGGGCCTGTGGGATTGGCCTGTGGGGCAGCCCCTCTGTCGGCTTTCTGCTTCTGCCATGGGTCTCAGGCTCTGTCTCCGAATGACTGTATCTTGCCATCCTCTATCACCTGCCTGCAGACACTGGAACCGAATTGACTGGCCCCACCCCCTGCTGGGTTGGGTTAAGCAGCCCAGAGTTGACAGGAGGGGACGGGAGAGAGACCACTCACATACATCTCAGAACGGCTGACATCTGGCCTGGGCAGGCAATTGAATCCAACAATCATTTACCAAACACAGACTTCATGCCAGGCTCTAAGCTTGGCTTTGAAGACAAAGAATGATAAATCATGGTCCTCGTTCAAGGAGTTCACAGGCAAACGGGGGAGGGTCACATAGAAGAGGCAAGAGAAGGGTGTCCAACTGCCGGAGAATATTGAGGAGTTTCTCTGCAGGGGTGTGTCTGAGTGCAGCGAGAAATAGCAGGATGAAATACCAGGCCAAGGGGTGAGAATGTCCTGCGGCGCAGGGGAGGGACATAGCTTGGCGTGGTCCACTGGCTGGAAACAGCATGGCTAGGAACTCATTTTCGGAAAAGTATCCTGAGCTCCCTCATGAACACAGAGCTAAAGAATGTGTTTATTCTGTAGTCAATAGAGAATCTTTGAAGGGTTTTGACCAAAGATAGGGTGTATTAAGATATTTATTTACATTGAGCAAGGTGGAGAAGGAACCAGAATGGATGGATGGAGCCTACGGAAGTGAGGAAGGTGAGCTAAGAAAGCAATGGGAGAGGCCAAGGGGAACTGGGTGTAGTAATGAAGATATCCTCCCGGGCAGCAGACATATATATCAGGTGAGAGCCAGTGCCCCTTGTACAAAGTGCACACACGGATGCCACATCAGGTAATGTTCACAACAACTCTATTCCCATTTGACAGGTAGGAGAACTGAGGCCATGAAGGAGGAAATGGCTCACCCTAGCGGCTGACCAAGGACCCCTCAGACACAATTCCAATTTGTCAATCCAGAACAGCCTGTGGACTCAGAGTTTGCAAATGAGGAGCACTTCATGGCAGAAATCATGCCATGATCAAGCCAGCCATCCCTGGAATTTCTGGAATTTCTTCCAGGTTGAGGAATATCTGGAATACTATTTATTTGTTTGTTTGTTTGTTTGTTTTATGTTTTAAATTTCTTTTGAGAGAGCGAGAACATGCATACACGTGCATACACACACACACACACACACACACACACAGAGGCATGCTCGAGCAGGGAGGAGAACAGAGACAAAGAGAGAGAGAGAGAAAGAGAGAGAATTCCAAGCAGGCTCCATGCCATCAGCCCAGAGTCCAACGTGGGGCACATTCTCACAACCCAGGAGATCATGACCTGAGCCAAAATCAAGAGTCGGATGCTTAACTAACTAAGCCACCCCTGGGATGCTTTTTAAGAGATCTTTCGCACATGTGGAGAGGAATTTCATGGATGCTGCTGGGGCCATGCGTTTAATCTATCTTCATTCTAGTGTGCTTCGAAGGTAGATTTTGAAATCAAGTCCCCAGAATTGAGATCCTTTTGCTCAGTCCCCTTCCTGAGTCACTGCAGAAGTCACTTTTGCTTTGTCAACTCCAGTCTGAAGCAGATGTGTTTAGAAAGTATTAGCGGTATTTGCTGGAAAATATAATCGTTTCCTAACATTTGTATTCATTTCTCTGAGCTGTTGGCTTATTTCTGGATATTAATTTAAATCCTCTCCTAATTTTAATTAGAGGTAGGATTTAATAGTGTTGAGTCTTTACTTTTTTTTTTCCTTTTTCTTTTGCTTCTTCTAGGAAAGAATGTTAACTTCAGCAATCCAGGATTTAAAGTATCTGTATTTATTCTGGGACTTAACAGCAATGAGTGGGGATTAATATTTGGATAGGGAATATGGGAGTGCAATCACTGTGCTTTTGAAATTAATTAAAAATGTTTTAAGATTTTTTAATGGGTTATTTAGTTAAATCACTCTAAAGTAATGAACTAGAGAGAGCCAGGTTTTAATAGAAGTCTTGGGTTTTAAGTGGTTTACAGTGTCTGGTTCTGTCTCACGTCAATACCTCAACATTCATTAACTCACTTCTGTGTCGAGACTCCTCTATCTCTCCCCACTATCCTACCTTTCCCTTTACTGTGCTTCAAACCACAGCACTGCTCACTCCTCCTTACCTTTCGTCACACCCCATGCCCATTCATGCCCACATACTTCCTCACCCCGTTCCCTCTGTTTGAACCCCCTCCATGCCCTTGTGCAACCAGCAAATTCCCACGCATTATTTAAAATGTTGTTTGGGGCGCCTGGGTGGCTCAGTTGGTTGGGTGTCCGACATTGGCTCAGGCCATGATCTCGCAGTTTGTGAGTTCAAGTCCCACATTAGGCTCTGTACTGACAGCTCAGAACTTGGAGCCTGCTTCTGATTCTGTGTCTCCCTCTCTCTCTGCCCCTCCCCTACTTGTGCGTTCACAAGTGCTCTCTCTCAAAAATGAATAAACATTTTAAAAAATCATTTAAAAAAACCTTGCTAGTAGCACCTGGGTGGCTCAGTCAGTTAAGCGTCCGACTTTGGCTCAGGTCATGATCTCACGGTTTGTGGGTTTGAGCCCCGCGTCGGGCTCTGTGCTGACAGAGCCTGTTTCAGATTCTGTGCCTCCCTCTCTCTGTGACCCTTCCCTGCTCACGCTGTCTCTCTCTCTCTCTCAGAAATAAATAAAACATTAAAAAAATTTTTTAAAAAACCTTGCTAAAGCATCCTCTTCTTAGCAGAATCTTCAGTGAATCTTCCAGACAGAATTTATACATCTCTTCTTCTATCATTTCTATCATTCAGACAGCTTAGTATGTATTTATTATAAGGCACTGTATTTGCATACAAATGCCCATCTGCCTTTCTACAATTTAAGTCCCTTATGGTATTATTTGCCTCCATATCCCCTCACCGAGTAGTACCAACTAGTACTGTTCAGTTGGTACTACTGGATTTGAGCCCCACGATGGGCTCTGTGCTGATGGCTCAGAGTCTGGAGACTGCTTCAGATTCTGTGTCTCTCTCTTCTCTCTGCCCCTGCCCTGCTCATATCCTGTCTCTCTCTCAAAACTAAATAAACATTTTAAAATTTTTTAAAAAATAGTGACTCAAAAACCTGAACACATCTCCCTGCCCTACCTCTTCCAAGGGAAAGTAATGTAAGTACACAGTGAAAGTTGACTCTTTTTTGTTAACCTACCAAGTAGATTATACTTCATTTGTCAACACTATAGGTTGAAAGCAATCACACGTGGGAGACATACTTGGTGCAGCATTTAAGTGCCAACTGAAAAAAATGACAGAAAACTATCATTTTTTATAGTTTGAAATGCACAATTTTCTATTTGAAGGAACATCATCGACATCAAGAATTGAAACTGGGGCACCTGGGTGGCTTAGTCGGTTAAGCGTCCAACTTTCGCTTAGGTCATGATCTCACGGTTGTGGGTTCAAGCCCCGCGTTGGGCTCTGTGCTGACTGCCACCTCAGAGCCTGGAGCCTGTTTCAGTCTGTGACTCCCTCTCTCTCTGACCCTCCCCTGCTCATGCTGTCTCTCTCTCTCTCTCTCCTAGAAATAAATAAAACATTAAAAAAAAAGAATTGAAATGAAGTAACAATGATATGGTCTGACTAAACATGGCAAGGAGTGGAGCAGAATTTTTCCACATGAGGAGTTTGTCTACTTTCTGCTGCGAGGGACTCAAAAGGAAGAACCTTGATCAGGAGCAGAGTCCAGCTGTTGGCTTTCTTCTGTGGCTTCTGATTGTTTCCGGACACCAACCTGTGACACATGTGAAGACAAAGTGTATTTTACAGACATAGAATGATCATGAGATTCAGAAGTCATAGTCTAAGTAGTTTTTTTTTAAGTCAAAAATTTAACGAACATACCTAAAGCTTCTCCAACAGTGAAATTCCCCAGAGAACACTCATAGTCATTTTTTTGAAATCTGGGATTTTGTAAAACATACTGTCAAAAACGATTCTGTAGACTCAGCAACATCTGTTTTATTTTTCCTATTCTCCATGCTATTTTTTTACAACATCATAGGTGAAACACGTATAACAAACACACACACACACACTCATGTGTATCATGCATGAGCTCAGTGATCTGATAGTTGGCCAGTGGCTCTCCTCATATAAATCATGCAATAGCCCACATCAAGTGCCTTGTTCAGGACCTGCCAGGTAGAACGTGGTTAAGAGAAATGAGGTCCCTTTTTCTTCTTCCCTCTCCCTCCTTCCCTCCCTCCCTGAAAGGGAGCAAAAGTAAACTTCCATGTTAATCTTTCTATTCTAAAAAATGCCAGTCTCTGATGTGCCTTCTAATATCCTATGAACTGAGCAACCAGACAGCCGACAACATAGGAGAAAAGGATAAATACAGTTAATGAAAACAAATGAAGGTATTTCTAGAAATTTATTTTAAAATGTACACCCAGAACAAGACAAGGGGTCAGTAGAATAGACCACACTGAACAGCTTTCATCCTATATAAATCAAACATTTGTTCCACAAACATTGCTTTGCCCAGTGTGTTCTGGTCAATGTACTGGACTCAGCGGATGCAAAGATGAATTAAAATAGAGGTATCTGCTTTCTAGATTTATCCAAGAGCTAACAATCTGTTGTGAGGACTAAGACACCTAGCTTTGTAACCATCCATTTTCCCACTGCTGCGGGACAGACATCCAAGTGGATAGGGGAGACAGACCAAAGCCCAGGCCTCTCTTGGTTCTATTAGGGAAGAGTTGGTTGCAGTTATTGGCTACTGCTTTGTTGAAAAGCGCTGTGATACAGAGTGCATCATGACCTGCAGCTACAGGGGGTAATCAACAGGTTCTCAACTAGGAAGGGACTCCATGGCATGATCAGATTTGCATCCTGGAAGGGTGATATTCAGAAAGCTGCCCCTCTTTTTTTTGTAAGGTCTTCAGTGTATAGATGGTGGTATTGCAATCTCTCCTGACCTGATGAGACAGTAATTCCTCCTTATCTAAAAGTGACACAAGTGTAGTGAAAAGTCTCCCTCTGCAAGTTCCTGCAGTCCAGTGTCAGGAAGACCGCTCGGCAAACAGGATCTGTTCTTGTAACGAGGACAGAAGGTGTCAGTGGGTGGTATGAAACAAAACTGTGTGGGTAACTGAAATAAACAAGAAAACCCCATTGCTTCTACTTTTGCAGTATATTTCAGACCTATTTTACCCCATTTTCTGTGGCTTAACTAACATTTTCTGAAAATAATTCCTTTGCTGTGATTTATTGCTTTACATGCCTTCATTTGTCTGCTCATTCATTGACTACTAAGTAGCCAGCACAGTGCTAAGTGAGGCATTTTCACACACTTTATTTCATTTAATTTTCCCCAACTCCCTACGGGGTAGATGTTGCCTTCCTCATGTTCTAGATAATGAGACTGTGACTCAGAGTTGGCATTCTCTGCCAAAGCTCACAGAACTGGTCAGCTGTGGTTTTCAGTCACCATTTCTTCCAGAACCACCATGATTGTTCAAGTCAGTTATGAATGGTACACTGCATGGTTGGGGAGTGTGACAGCCCAGTTACACCCTATGTGAACACCATAGGCTGGTAGGAAGTGCCATCCAGGATCCTGCCATGCGGAGGGCCATCTTTACATCAATTCTCAACTGTGTTCAGGTATGGCACCGAAGGACTGGAGAAAGGACTTCATATACCAGCAAGTCAACAAATTCACAGGAGTAACTCATCTGTTGTGGAGATTTGTTTTGTTCTCAGGAAAATCTGTGTAGAAAAACAAAGCATAATAATTATCTCAAGCCTTGGGATGCCTGGGTGGCTCAGTCTGTTAAAGCATCCAACTCTTGATTTCAGCTCAGGTCATGGTCTCAAAGTCATGGGATCGAGCCCCAAGTCATGTGTGCTCTATCTCTCAAAATAAATAAGTAAACTTTTAAAAAATATATTATTTCAAGGCTTTATTTAGTTAGTAAGATCCAATTATTTGGGTTTCATTCTATAGTTACATCCCATTTACTTTACCCAGAATCCCGAACTCCTCAGAGCAGCTGAGAACATGGGAAAAGGCAAATAATGATCCCAGAGCCTCCAGAATGCTCTTTAGAAAGTCTGTGCTCTGAAGCATAGGAAAATTATCCTTAGGGCTGATGTGCATATTCCCTTCATTCCGTTCCTCATGTTCTCCTGAGAACCCACATAGGCTTCATTTAAAAAGGATACTAATGTGGCACCTGAGTGGCTCAGTCAGTTAAGCGTCCAACTTTGGATCAGGTCATGATGTCACGGTTCGTGGGTTTGAGCCCCGCATCAGGCTCTGTGCTCAGAGCCTGGAGCCTGTTTTCAGATTCTGTGACTCCCTCTCTCTCTGACCCTCCCCTGCTCACGCTCTCTCTCTCTCTCTCCCTCAGAAATAAATAAAACATTAAAAAAAAAAAGCATCCTAACATGCTTGATAGTGGTTGACCAGCCCATAGCACAGGAGGTAGCAATGGAGATAAAGGGCAAAAGGAAATCAAAAGCCCCACAGGTTGACTATCTTTCATGTGAGGGCAGACTTCCATCCAGGCTTCAGTGAGCCCCTGAAGGATTCATCCTAGAAAAGGAGCCAACAGACCAAGTCCACAGGCCAAATCCAGCCAACAACCTGTTTTTGTAAGCAAAGGTACATATATTGGATGACAAACAAACTCATTCGCCATGGCTGCTTGCACACCGTGATGACAAAGTTCAGTAGTTGTGAAAGAGACCCTATGTCCCGGAAAGCCCAAACTATTTTATGGCTCTTTACAACAAAGTAAGGCCTGCTTTAGATTAATCAATGGTGCAAGCATTTTTCCCGGCCATCAGGTTAAACTCAATTCTGTGGGTCACCTCTAGGCAATAACTCTTTGGAGCACCTGTAGAATTACCTCGTAACCATGGTACTCACAAGGTATACCGAGCATCAGCCAATGAACGAGTTCCCCAAAATATGGCTAAGTCCTTAAGAATGTATTGATGCTGGGGCGCCTGGGTGGCTCAGTCGGTTAAGCGTCTGACTTCGGCTCAGGTCATGATCTCACGGTTCGTGTGTTCGAGCCGCGCGTCGGGCTCTGTGCTGACAGCTAGCTCAGAGCCTGGAGCCTGTCTTCAGATTCTGTCTCTCCCTCTCTCTCTGACCCTCCCCTGCTCATGCTGTCTCTATCTCTCTCTCAAGGATAAATAAAACATTTTAAAGTTAAAAAAAAAAAGAATGTATTGATGCTTAAAATGGTCATCTTTTCTTTTTTAAAAAAATTTAATGTTTATTTAGTTTTGAGAGAAAGAGCATGAGTGGGGGAGGGGCAGAGAGCGGGAGAGACACAGAATCCAAAGCAGGCTTCAGGCCCTGAGCTGTCAGCACAGAGCTCGACACAGGGCTAGAACTCACCAACAGTGAGATCATGACCTGAGCTGAAGTTGGATGCTTAACTGACTGAGCCACCCAGGTGCCCCAATGGTAATCTTTTCTTACAGGGAAATTTGCTTCAGTGGTATTAGTGGGTCTTCCTGTCTGAAATATTCCCCCAGATATCTATGTAGCATGTACTTTTCATTTCATATGGGGCTCTGTTCACATGCCAGCACCCCAAGGACCCCTCCCCTGACCCCTGACTGAAGTAGCTACACCCTTTGTTGCCAGGTCCTCCATACTTATCTTTCTTTTCCTTCTGAGAACCGAGTGCTCACCCTGTTTGTGTTGTAGAAACCTTTGCAGATTATTGGTGGCTGCTTACCAGAACTCAGCACCTGCTGAATGAATACATGAATGCAGTCAGGCAACAGTAAGAAGCAGATGAGATGCTTACTTTCTTATTATTAATGGTCAGGAGTCTTGGAAAGGAAAGAAAAAAAATCCCTCATTAAATCACGAACTATTTCTTTAACTCTATCGTCTACTAAGAAGTCTAACAGAACCATGGAAGAAACTATTTCTTCTGTTCTGTGGTGAGACTATGAGACAGAGTGGCAAATCCATGGGGTGAACTAGACTAAGTCAAATTGCAGATCCACTTTTTAATACTTGACCTTTTTATACATAAAATATTTCAATACATATATGTATATATACACAAATATAGTACATATATATTCAAATATTTTATAGGTAAAATATATATACATATAATGTATATATGTGTACAATACATATACAGTATTTACATATAATATATACATATATGTATAAAATATATACATATATAGTATATACGTAAATGCACACATATAGTGGATACGTATATGCACTATATCTATATCTATATAGTGGTTATGATTAGTTACCACAGAGAGTTATTACGAATGTAAAGGATTTGATCTTTTTTTAAATTTTTATTTATTTATTTTGAGTGAGAGAGAGAAAGAGAAAGCATGAGTGGGGAAGGAGCAGAGAAAGAAGAAAAGAGAGAATCCCAAGCAGGCTCTGAGCTGTCCACACAGAGCCCAGCGTGAGGCTTTGAACTCACAAATTGTGTGGGATCAAAACCTGAGCAGAAATCAAGATTCGGATGCTTGACCAACTGAGCCATCCTGGAGCCCTAGATTTGACCTTTTTATACATAAAGTACTCAGATACATACACATGCCTATGTGCATGTGAATATATTCAATATCCATCTTTCATATGTGAAATGCTCAAATATTACGTACATAAATGTGGTTGGGGTTAGCTGCCGCATGGGGCTAATACTCACCGAGAGGATGTGCCCCAGGAACTAACTGGGAGTGAGGCTCTGTAAGTGCAACCACTGGTTTGTGCACTGGATCGGGTCTCACAGAAGGGTGGCCTGCTGGATACATGTCCTGCTGCTCAGAGCTGCCTCCGTGGTCCTTTAGTAAGCCCTTTGTTCCTCGCTTTTCATTTTGAAAGTAAAAATGGGAAGCAAATGTCATCTCCCAAACAAACGCTTCTGGGGCCACTGTCTCCTTTGCTGAGAAATAGAGGCTGACTCACCTCAGAGGGAATTCCAGGGCTTTTGGAAGAAGGCAGCAATGAGTTTACTGCTTTGCACAGTGTTGCTGGTTATCATAGCCTGACTTGAAGCAGCCCCGGGACCAGCCACCTCAATAGAACAAAGCCCACTTTGTGCCTTCAGTGGCGAGCAGCCTGGCATCTAAAAGGGGCTGCTGGTCACCCCCAGCGTGTGGCCAGCGCTGGCAGTCAGATGGGACAGGCCTCCAAATCAAGGGTGGGGACACATTCACCATTCTCAACCCACCGCCAAATAGTACAACCACTATAGATTTTCGGAAAAAAAGAAAAAATATCCTTCAGCATAAAAGGCAAATTTTATGCTCTGATCAAACTAACTGCCAAGTATTTNTTTTTTTTTTTTTTTTTAATGCCGCAGTTAAAAGGCATTCTGTGAAAACGGTGCTCTGGGAGAAGGAACAAGAAGTGAAGGAATGTTCTCACCCGGACACTACCTCACTGTGGTAAGAAACACAGAATAAAATAAAATGAAATGAGAGATTTGCTTTTCACTTTTGAGGAGTAGCCAGCTCAGCAAACAAAAAGCCCTTCTGAAATTTTAAGGACTTCTAATTATGACAAATAAGCTTGACTTCAGGCTAATTGCCATCCCTAAGATTTACAACCTCCAGCTGCTTGGAGAATTTTAGTTCTTCTGTAGGATTCTTCCGGTGAATGGAGTCAATTCTTGCTTGTGTTCAGTGTTGAGGAAATAAGAGATTGCTAGTCTATTCATTCAGGTCAGTAATAACAAGCAAAACCAGACTTGGTTTCAAATCCTGGGTCTGTTACTTCATGGCTGTGTGGCTTAGGACAAGATCTTAGCCTCTCTGAGCTCCATGTTGTCATTTGTAAAATGTGCCCAATGTAGTCTGGTTTTAAAGGCTGGCTGGGAAAAGTAAGTAAGATGCCATTTGCTAGGTGCCCAGAACAGAGTGGCTTGGAGTAATTCCATCTTATTCCTTGACCTCTGCAAACTACACTGTAAGAGTTGTCTGAAAATGGCTCAGAGCCATGACTGGAAAACCTAAGACAAAAGTGATGGAAATTGAAGTGCTTAACATGGAGAAGACTTGAGGGACATGAAAACCATCTTCAAATATGGCTATCAGGTAGGAGAAGGATTGAGCTTGTATAGATGACACGAAGGAGGAACAAAACAAGAATTGGCAATCATAGGAGACATACTTCAGTTTAGAATTAGAATTGAGCTAATAGACGATATTAATTAAAAGAGGGTTGTGAAGTCTGACAGATCTCAGTTCTTTTATGAGTTATGTGACTTTGGGAATGTTCCTTCACTTCTTAGGGGTCGGTTTTGTTTCTGAAAAAATGGACCCAACCATAATCCTCATGATCAATTTATGACCTAGATATTAAATGCTTAGTGACATAAAGCACTCTGTGCCTGGCTCATAAAATCATAATAAAATAGAATGTAATGTAAAAATATAATAATAATAGCAGCTATTAAGGTTTCCTGACATACAAAGAGAGAAGGAAGAGTAATGATTCCTGGTCTTTGATGTGAGGCTTATACAGAGCTAACCATTTTCCAGGAGGGGATTTGAGCAAAGATCATTGCTCTAGAAGACTTTTAAGATTTATTCTGACATCGGAAGGCTAGGATTCCAATGGTGCTGTTACCTAGGAATTTATCCAAAGGATACAGGAGTGCTGATGCATAGGGACACATGTAACCCAATGTGTATATCAGGAGTGCTATCAACAATAGCCAAATTATGAAAGAGCCCAAATGTCCATTGACTGATGAGTGGATAATGAAGATGTGGTTTATATATACAGTGGAATACTACTTGACAGTGAGAAACAATAAAATTCTGCCATTTGCAACAATGTGGATGGAACTGGAAGGTATTATAAGTGAAATAAGTCAGTAAGAGAAAGATATCATTTGCTTTCACCCATATGTGGAATTTGAGAAACTTAAGAGAAGGCCATGGAGGAAGGGAAAGGGAAAAAATTGTTTCAAAAAGAGAGGGAGGGGGCACCTGGGTGGCTCAGTTGGTTAAGCGTCCGACTTCGGCTCAGGTCATGATCTCACAGTTCGTGGGTTCAAGCCCCGCATTGGGCTCTGAGCTGACAGCTCAGAGCCTGAAGCCTGCTTCAGATTCTGTATCTCCCTCTCTCTCTGACCCTCCCCTGCTCATGCTGCCTCTCTCTCTCTCTAAAATAAATAAAAAACATTTAAAATTTTTAAAAAAAGAGATGGAGGCAATCCATCTTAATTACTCTTAAATACAGAGAACAAACTGAGAGTTGATGAGGGTGTCGGGGCAGGGAAAATGGGGTGATGGGCACTGAGGAGGGTACTTTTTGAAATGAGCACTGGGTGTTGTATGTAAGCGATGAACCATAGGAATCTACTCTCAAACCGAAGAGCGCACTGTATACACTGTATGTTAGCCAACTGGATGATAAATTATATTTTTAAAAAAACATGATTTTTGTTTTGTTGCTTTTTACTTTGTTGGTGCGTTTTTCTTAAATAACAGCTTTACTGAGATACAACCACATATCATAAAATCCACCTTGCTGAAGTTACAGTTCGGTGGGGTTTAGTATCTCACAGAGCTGTGCAGTCACCACAATGATCGTGTTTGGTAATAACTTCACCACCCCCTAAAAACTCCCATACCCATTAGTGGTCGCTCCTCATCTCCGCCAACCTTCTCCCTGAGCAAACACCAATCTACTTTCTGTCTTTCGGGATTTGCCTATTCTGGACATTTCATATACCTAAGGAATCATTGGTCTCTTAGGACTGGTTTCTTTCACTTAGCATAATGTTTCCCAAGTTCATCCATATTGTAGCTTATATCAATCAATACATTATTTTTAATGACCAAATAATATTCCATTGTATAGATATACTTTATTTTGTTTAGCCATTCATCTGTTGGTGGACATTTGAGTTTTTCCCATTTTTTGGCTATTTGAATAATGCTGCTATAAACATTTGTAAACAAGTTTTTGTATGGAAATATGTCTTCATTTCTCCAGGGTACACACCTAGAATTGGAATTTCTACTCAGAGAGTAAGGCTGTGCACTATTTTCTCCATGTCCTTTACAACCATACTTTTGTTGTCTTTGTTTTAGACATCCTAGTGGGTGTGAAATGGTGGCTTATTGTGCTTTTGATTTACATTTCTTTAGTGACTAATGATGTTGGACAATATTTTAATGTGTTTATTGGCCATTTGTATCTCTTCTTTGGAGAAATATTCTATACTTCTTTGGAAAAATATCTATTCAGATCCATCGCCCTTTTGTTTTTATTTTGGTTGGTTTGTCTTTTTATTGTTGACTTGTAAGACCTTTTTGTGTATTCTAGATATAAATCCCTTATTAGATATGATTTGCAAATATTTCCTCCCATTTTGTCATTTGCTCACATTCTTACAGGTGTCTTTTGAACAGCAAACCTTGTTAATTGTGATGAAGTCTAATCTATCTCTATGTTTTTCTTTAGTTGCTTATGCATTTGATGTCTTATCTAAGAAACAATTGCCTAAATCCAAGGTCAAAAAGATTAAGTACATTTTCTTCCAAGGGTTTTATAGTTTTAGCTGTTCCATTTGAGTCTGTAATAAATTTTTATGTAATTTCTATATATGGTATGGTGTAGGGAATCCAAATTTGTTCATTTGCTTGTGTGTATCCAGTTGTCCCAGAACCTAATTGAAAAGATTATTCTTTCTTTATTGAATTGTCCTGTAAAAAATCAATTGATGGTAATATAAGGGTTTGCTTTTGTACTCATGGTTCCATTCCATTGTTCTATATGTTCATTCATATACTAGTGCCCCCACTTTCTTGATTATTCTAGATTTGTAGTGAGTTTTGAAATCAGAGCACATGAGTTCTTCAAACTTTGTTGCTTTTTTCAGAATTGTTTTGGCTAACCTGGGTCCCTTACATTTCCATATAGATTTCATTGTTACCTTATCAAGTTCTTCAAAAGAAATCTGCTAGAATTTTGATAAGGATTATATGGAATCTGCAGATTAATTTCAGAAGTATTGCTCTCTCTACAACATTAAGTCTTCTGGTATATGAACATAGAATATCTTTTCATTTATTGAGATCTTCTATTTCTTTCAACTATGTTAGAGTTTAATAAATCTTTCTTTCGTTAAATTCATACTTAAGTATTTTAATTATTGGCTGCTAAGTGGACTTGTTTTCTTAATTTCATTTTCAAAGTATTCATCTTCAGTGTGTAGAAATGCAATTGATTTTTGTCTATTGGTCTTGTATCTATTTAAGCTTACAGTGGGCACACTAGCCACACACATACTACCATGGTAATCAGAAAACTGGCAATCTGGTGAATTCACAAGTAAAAGATGTCAACTTTGTCTTTTGTCTCCTAAAAGCATTGAATAGAATTATATTTTAAGCTTAGATTTATCAGAAAAGGATTATATTTTGTGCTTACATTTATCAGAAAATTATTTTAATTTTGCTTTTGTCTCTGGAAGATTTTGTCTGAGGAATTAGAAATCTGAATGAATGGTGGGAGCGGACAGGTAAGCACAATAGCAAATCAAACGACCCAGAGACAAGAATGTGTTTCACTGTGCCTGGCTCAGCCAGCTCCCTACAGTTTTATCCTCTCTTTACATGCTTGTAATAAGGAAAAGCTGAGCATAGAAGCACTTCTCTTCATTAACAATATGCCAGAAAAAGGGGGGGGGGGCAGGAATATCTTAAGTCTTATTCTATGTGTTGTTCTCAGGACAATGTTTTTAGATTATAGTGAAACCCAAAGAAATCAACGATTTTTGTTCAATCTCTACTTCTTGTTTTACGCAGTTTCAGTGTATTTTCCCCCAGACTACTTCTGCTCTTGTTCCCCAGGGACCTTATTCCATTTTCAATTTTAACACCATTCTTGTTTTCAAAATCACTCGTGCAGCACACAAAAATAAAAATGTAGGCCACCTGAGTCAACCTGAAAAAGTACCTATCCAGTACTTCCCCATCCATAAGTGCCTCCTGAGACCCTGAAACGCTGCACACATCTACCCTGTGGCCCTGCCACATGTGTCACAGACATCAGTTCATGCATCTGCCCCCACAAGCCCCTTAAGAAAAAGAAGCCTGACCTCTGCATCACTGTGTCCATAGGCATCCAGGACAATGTCTGGCCCATAGCAGATGCTTAGAAAATGTTTTCCAAATGAGTGTGCAAGGGAACTTTCTTTTGCAACTCTCAAAAGAAAGTCTTTACCTTTTCTGAGTCCCCAAACAGCTTCACAATCATAACTGCTTTGGCATAATTTTTCCAAGGATTTCTTCTGACATTTCTTCTGGGAAATAATTTTACCAAAAGTCAACAGAGTTATCGAGCACCTGCTGTGTGAAAGAGTCTGCCATATGTCACAGGGCACACAAAGAACAGTGCTTTTGAACTGACTGGGGACATGATTTGTTTAGGTGCTAAAAATAAATGTCTGCATTGTCCAAGTTCTTACTATCTGCCAAGCATGGTGTTTGATGAATGTTACTCGTTTGGTCCTTGCAGCAAAGTCATGATGTGGACACTGGCATTCTCCTCTACCACAGGTGAGGGGATGACAGACAGGTGGGCTGACCAGCTTGCACAAGCTCACGCAACTCATCAATGGCTGACCCAGTATTCATTCCCAGGCAATCTGACTCCAGGACATATTCACTTGACAATGCATGCCCACACACACGAGGCCACAGATGACCACTCACAGGGAAAATGTTTTTTATTCTGTTAGCGATTTAGGGAAGCAAATGACTACTGGAGGCTGGGGTGTCTATTGAAGGATTTGAATAGATGGTAGATTTGAGTTGGCTGCATAAACCTGAGCCAAATTTGAAGACCAAGGCAGGGAACCCTGGGCAAGAATGGACAACACTATGGAGTCAGGTTGGTGTTCCAGCCACTCTGAGGTGATGTTTGAGACTGTCCAGCACACTATTCTGGGCAATGAAGATCAAATAAGATGAAGTCCATCTTCCTGGATGTTATAGAATAAATAAATTCAAAATAAATAATACTTATCCAGTGATGAAATGTGCTTTGGGGAAAAAAATAGTTTAAGGGGATAAAAAGGGATAAAGGAAGTATTCCTCTTTTATATAGTGCATGAAGGAAATGGCCTCTCTGAGAAAGTGACATTTCACTGGACACCCAAAGAAACAAGAGGGGGTCACAGGGAAAGTTGAAGTTGAGGCATTTCCAGGAAGAAGGAAAAGGAAATTCAAAGGCCCTAATGCAGAGTATTCTTACTGAGTTTGAAGAAATTCAGGAAGCTGGTATGGCTGCAGTGGACTAGGTGAAAAGATGGGAGGTGAGACCCAACAGGTAGCTGGGGCCAGGTTCTATAGAATTTGTAGCCCATCACCATGGCTTTGGCTTTTTTCCTGCTCTAGACTTTCAGTAGCTTCCCATCTGACCCACAAGGGCAACATAGGGGTCTTTTGTTTGATAAAGACCACTTTAGCTGAATCTTCCAGGGTCAAAGAGTAAATGAGCAGGTACCCAGAAATGTTGGAGGAGAAATCTTCTTAACATAAATGCTTATGTAGAGGAGCAGTGAGAATTGAAGCTGGAGAAAGTAGATTATGAGTGGTCTGGGTTGCCATGCTGACAAATTTGGGCTTTGACCCTATGGGAATCAAAGAGTTGGAGGAAGACACCATACCAAATACATGATACAACACTCATATTTCCCATCTCAAATATCTTCCTGCTCTATGTATGACGTGAGTACTGGGAGCTTTCAGATTTTTCTTAAAGTGCATTCTACTAGGTGAGATACAGGCAATAAAGGAAACTCCAAACTAGCAAGAATACAGCCATAACTGATCCTGGGGCAGGTAAGATGCATTCCAGATGATTTTATTTTAATAATAGCAGACATCTTCTGAGAATTTCCTATATGTTAGACATATCCAGGCATTTCTCTGATGCATGTTTTCCTGTATTATTTCATTGAATCTTTATAAGAGCTTAAGCAATGAGGAGCACCTTGATTTCATAGATGTGGAAACTGAGACCAGGTAAGGATATATAACTTAGCCACGGTCACACAACTAAGAAAAGCAAAGTCTGGGAGCATTTTCATTAATATTTATAGTCCTCTTTTAATATCACCATACACTAGTATAAATATTTACAGCCAAGTTACTTAACTCAGGCTTTATGAACAATTCCGAGCAATTCCTAAGAAATTGTTCATAATGGATGAGCTAATATATTCTCTGTGACATGTAACTGAAAACCTGTGTTTAGAGGTTAGGAGAAAAAGTGGATGCATTGACACACAGGAAGAGACATAGAAAAATGTGGGACTTGAATTCCTTCATTTAGTTTTAGTGATATTAGATGATGATGATGATGATAAAAATAATATTCAAATTCATACTTTTTATGGTAAAATTTAAAATTTTAAATATATAGTTTCCTATATAAGATCCTTATAAACATCCAAATAATTACTCAGAAAGAAATCCATTGAGTATTTCATCTTCATTCTTTGCTTTCCAAGGGCTAAAAATGATTTGTCCAAGGTCTCACACCAGGTGAGTTTTAAGCACACTAACCACAGATATTCCTCTTCCATCCTGGGATTTTTTAAAGTTTATTTATTTATTTTGAAAGAGACGGTGCAAGTGGGGGAAGGGCAGGGAGAGAGAGAATTCCAAGCAGGCTCCACACTGTCAGTACAGAGACCAATGTGGGGCTCAAACTCACAAAACTGCGAGGTCATGACCTGAACCAAAACCAAGAGTCAGATGCTTAACTGACTGAGCCACCCAGCCACCCCCAGTCTGGGATTTTTTAATTGCCCAGCTGTGAGTTCCAGATCTTATCACCAGTGTAACAACCAAAAAAAGGAAGGGTCAGATTGTTCTTGTTAACTCTCCATCAGAAATCCACATTTCACTCCTGAAGAAAACATGACTTCCTTCTGCTTCTGGGTGTTCCATTTTGTGGGCTGGAGGTTTTTCCTATCAAATGCACCTACTCCAAATTTCTCCATAGAAGTCAGGCATAAGAGTGATGGATTTCTCACAGTAATGATGCTACATATAAACCAGAAACACAGCATCAGAGAACTTCCTCTTGACAACTTTTTTACCCATCAGTCTGATTTCATTTAGCAAAAGATGCATCAAAGCGAGGGGGCAGCCACTTCCTCCAGCCTTCCGGTGACCAAAGGTGATTCCCATGGATACAGCTCATCTTCTTCTCCCCCTTCGTATAGTGGATCCTACCAACTGAGCACTTAGTACCAGTCTTATCAAACACCACTGGCAAAAAACCAATCTTTTTTCTTATACTCCTTCAAAGGGAAATGAATTCAGTTGTAGGTGACTTAGCAAAATTAGGTGCTGATTAAATTCAACTACACCAAAAAATTCGTTGAGCTTCTACTTTTTCAGGCAAGTAGAGAAGGAAATCAGCTCATTCAATATAAATAAGAGAAACAAACCCTTAGAATTTCCCGAAGAACTGAATGGGAAGATTACAAAAAATAAAAGTGATAGAAACACTGGTTTTACATCCCTGTGTTACCTCCTCTTAGCTCTATTATCCACGCATGTGCCCACCTGCCTGTCCATCCCGCTCTCCACCATCCCGTCCATATCCATGCTTCATCTACCATCCGTGTCTGTCTATAAACTAGGTATGGAGGTGGCTAGCCTCCATTTTTAAACTTTCTTCACTGTATTTTTTAAAGTTTATTTATTTATTTATTTATTTATTTATTTATTTATTTATTTATTTATTTTGAGGGGAAAGAGAGAGAGCACGAGCTGGGGAGGGGAAGAGAGAAGGACAGACGGAATCCCAAGCAGGCTCCACACCATCAGTGCAGAACCCAATGCAGGGCTCACACTCACAGACTGTGACATCATGACCTGAGCCAAGGTCAAGAGTTGGACACTTAACCAACTGAGCCACCCAGATTCCCCTAGACTTTCTTCATTTTATAGAGATACATGGCAATTGTGGCGTAGACAGTGCTTCTATTCTATTAATAGAGACATCGTAGTCTAAAAGACTTTCCCTGAGTTAGCCTGCCATGTTCAGGGAGAGAGACTGATGAGTGATTATGCCAATTTTGTAGGAGAAACCCTGAGGAAAGGGTTAGCACATGTTCTGTGGGGACCCAGAGGGGTGAGGCCTAAGCAGACTCAGAGGATGACTAGGCATTAAACAGTCAAGGAAGGGAGGAGAGGCAGCATGCTGAGAACAGAATCCATCAAGATGTGGAGATATAAGACAGAAGTTAGAACCTGGTCAATCAGGAAAGACATGATCAGGACCAGGTTAAATCTTGGTTGCACTTTGAAGTTGTTTTTCAACAAAAATCATGAATGTAATTGGAGCCCTGGCCAGAACACCTGTAATCCAAATGTAAATACTGCAGTGTGTGTTAATTCATCTTCCCAGAACACGGTCAGTGCTGATGTCACGTAAAACATTCTGTTGGTCAACAGAGACTTGAGTGTATTGTCAGTTTATATTATAAACATGAGTGAGGGGTGTCATTTGACACTATCTGGAAAACAAGTTACTGTTCCAGGAAGGTCTGGGGGGAAAAAAGACGGAAAGATAAAAGGGAGAAAGTCATTCCAGCACTAGATGTGTGCATTCTTGATCGTTGCTTGAAGAGTTCTCTTTTCCGTTGAATGTGTTACTGTCCCAGGTGAAAACAACAGAGAATTTCAGTTATCGTCCAAGTAGGATTAAGAATCTGGTTTCCACACTGATGCGTGGATCTAACACTCTCTCCTCCTTGGATTCGGTCTTTTAAACACAGCCTATTAAAAGTTGCTTTAATTGGCATTTTGTTAGAAAGTTAATGCAAACTTACCAAAAATAGCTTGCAAGAGAAGCAGATAAGAACACAAAAGAAAAATACACTCTAATTGCACAATTTCTTTGCTTTCATTCAAGCTTCTTTTCAAAGGCAGTTTTAAAAATAGTGGCTCAATAACTTTGCCTTCGGCAGTCTTGTGTCTCAGTAGCCTCCATTATTCCTGGAGGGATCTTGTTGCCTCCCGCTTCTATTCTTCTACTCCTGTATTGTTGGTTAGAAGGCTTTCTTATTCATCCAACTAATACTATTGACGATGCATTGCAGGACTCTCCTTGCTACACAAAATCTCAGTTTGTTTGATTTTGTTCTGTTTACCCCTTTTCCAAGAAACTACATTTTCATATGTGTCCTCTGAGAACTGTTTATAAATTCTATGTCAGGAAGGTTTCACTGCAGCAGACTCCAGTATTCTTTTCACAAATGCAGAGGCAAATTGCCTATCTTGTGCCCGGTAACAAAGGTCAAATGTATGCATAGCCCTCACCTCCAAAATGTTCACTGTCTGGTGGGCAAGACAGATGAGCAGGAAATGACAGTAAAATTCAGTATGTGACGTGTTATAAAGCTATGCAGAGACAAAGGGAAAGACAAAGGGACACAGCCCAGGAGAAGGGCAAAAGGAAGTTTTCAATTGCCACTACCCAAGCATGGAAGGTTTTTCATGCCATGAAATGCTATTAACCCTGTGGGTTACTGGACTTGTCCAAAGCTTCTCTGATATTTCCTTTGTTTATATTCACTTTGCATGAGAATCATCTAATTACCTTTTTTTCCTGAAGCCACAAAGGAGTCATTGACTATTTAAATTAAAATTGACATAATTTGACTATTGGCTCTTTCCTTGGCTGGATTTTTCTCCCTGTTCTGCCTCGCACTCTTCTGCTTACCTGTACCTTGCTCCTGCACAAACCCACACACCTGCTCACCTCTCTCTGAAGCAGGTGCACCAAGTAGGACTCAGAGAACCAGGCAGCCATCACATGCTGTGATCAACATTATGGCCACCGTAGCGATGATAGCGTCTGTGGAGCACTCAGCAAAGCTGTTCAGTGGGTAGTATGTACATTTCACCAACACTCGTAAGAAAACCTCAAAACAACTCCATATAGTTGGGAACATTCTCTTTGTTTTGCACATCAGGAAAGAGGTGTTCAGGGAGTCAACACTTGACCATGGCCATTTGGCTGGGAGGTACCTGAGCCTTTCTGTAAGAACTGAGTCATAGGCTGAGAACGTGGGATGGACTTTAAGTTAATCAAAACTGGAGCAGAGTTCCAGCTCACAAGATTGGTGAGTCTAAGAGTGGTTCTGGAACTGCTTAAATCCCTCCTTCCTGGTTCAACTCTAAGAGTCCAGGTTGGGGGAACAGAGGTAGGAAGTAGGCAGGGCTCACAAGACACTTCTGAATTCCCAACATGCAGCTTAGAGGACTATTGCCCCATCTATGCTCACCAGGCTCTACACTAATCTCATGTGACATGTCAGGCTATTTAACCTCTAATGGAGGACAAGCTTTGTTCAAGATTCTGTAGAAACGAAGGGCCTTGCGTGGATTAAAAGGCAGGCCTCTGAAGGGATACAGCCTATGCCTTTCTGCTCGGCCTCGGCTGCAGACAACACATTAGCTGAAAGTTCTGAGCATCTGGTCAGCTTTGTTCTGATCACATCTTACCTTCTGCCTCAGTTCTAGAAATAGTGTCCTTGTCATCCCCAAGACCAACTTCCCATATGATGGCACAGTACTGGTTCCAGGCCCTAGTCTCTTTTTCTCCCCCTGAACTCCAAGATTGATAACTGGATTGCTACACTTACCCATGAGCCCAAGGCCTTATTAATTACCCTTTACTTTCAATATCCCCAATTTTTCAAGTCTGAATCCCAAACTTTCTCTTCCATGACTTCTTTTCTATTCTCAGACAGAGGATTCTGCTAAAGCTAAACATAAACTTGATCCCAGCTTCTTGATGTGAGACCTAGTTGATGTTACTACTTTACCACCTACTAAATTCTAAGCACTTTCTGGCCTCATTCACATTATTCTGTCTTTCTCAAAGGCTTTATTTTATTATCTTACACACTTTGACCCTGTTTCTAAGTATAAGACAGGACCAGGAACTGTCACCCCACAACCTGCATAATAAAGTCTCAACCTCTTAATACACAGAGTGGATCCATGATGACGTGAACCCCAGCAACCTCTTCAGCCGCCTTGCTTACCATCATCTGTTACACCTGTAATGTCCCAGGACCACCAAACTGTGTGCACGTTCCCTGGGTATGCCACTCTGTCCATCCCATTCCCCATTTACATTTCTTGAGATGTTCTTTATTCTACTTGGCAAACACTTATTCATATATAGAGCTTACACCACCTCCTTGAAGAAAGTGAAATCTGCTGTCTCTTGAGAGAATGTGTGTGTTTCTACTGTCTACTGATATTTGGTACAATCTCTGCTCCTTTCATGAATTTCTATCATTCCACTCACCTATCTCCAGAGTTCCATCCAGTGGATACATTGGTAGAAGCCTGAATTGAAATCCATTTCACTACTTAGCTAACTTATTCCAGAGCTATAAAATGACAGCCCTGGGGGCCATCATGGTTGTCAGCCATTCTTAATAGATCGTGGTGCTCTTTCCTACTGAGCCTGCCCAGGCTCAGAACACTTTGTAGAGTACTGCTCCAGGCAACCGCTACCAATCAATATGAAATGGAAGAGGAACCTGTGTTCATCAAAAGATTCCATGAGAACAATAAGTAATCAAACGCCCTAGGAGAAGATATTTGAAATGTAACATACAAAATGATCAGCGTCCAGATTGCATAGAATGCTGACAAAGAAAGAAAGAAAAGGCACATTTGCTACCTTCACTCTAGGAAGGAACATTCCTGGTTGGGGGCGGGGGTGAAGTGGGAGAGACTTGGGTTCCCTAAGCTTAGCATTTATGAACATTAAAAAAAAAAATAAAAGAGCATTACGGGAACCTGCAACTGTTTGATGTCAACAGCTGGTGTGGGTCAGGCTTGTGGCCCCACATCAGTTCTGTTCACCTGCTTGGTCCCAGAGCCAGCAGGCTCCAGCCTCCTGCTAACAACTTTGTATGCTTGTGAGCAGCTGGCAAGGACTTCAACTTGATTTGCTTCTTCTCGACCACTGCACCTGTCAAATAGACCAAGATATTTACAGATCAAGATCTTTACAAAGGAGCCAGAAAGGGATGAGCTTTCTGAACAAACAGACACAATACGCTTTGACAGTGAAGGGACTTTGATGGTTCTGTCTGTTGTGACAGCTGGGATTTGGCCATAATCTAGAAGACACGTGGTGAATGCAGTTACAGGTCACATAACCATATTTCGTGCTGAATGGTTGTGCTTTCAATGGTGAGTCCATTACATTTTTTCTTTTATTAAGCTTCCTTCAACTGTGAAAAGGACAAAATTGTCAACAGATTGGTCTCCTTAAAAGGGGACCTGAATAAAGAGGGGAAGATTGGGCTGAGGGATGTCAGGATTACCTCACCTGATGGTATAATGTTGTTGCTTTTGCTATAATGTCCTAAGAGCTGATAAGTATTGGCTTGAAGCCCTAATGGTGGAGCTGTAAGATTATTAGTAGAGCGATAACATTGTAGACAGCAAAATGGTCAGACTGTGGTGTCAGGTGAATTCAGGTTGTGCAAGTCCTGGGATTAGAGGTAAATTTCTTAATCGTCTAATCTGTAGCTAACTCATTTACAAAACCAGATGAAGGATGTCTCTTCGTGAGGTTGTTATGGAGGGGAAGTGAGATCCCACTTTAGTGTTGGCACTCAGTAGGTACTTATTGGGTCTGTCTCCTTTCCTTATTAGCACTCCTAAAAGAAAGCAACACTTGTGGGGATAAGCACTGGGTGTTATATGGAAACCAACTTGACATTAAACTATTAAAAAAATAATAAAATAAAACAAAATAAAAAATAAAATAAATTTAAATTAAAAAGAAAAAGAAAGCAACAGAGTATGCTGATCTAATGGGCCAGTAGTAAAAGCCATAGACTAACTTTAAAAATGCACTTGAGGGGAGCCTGGGTGGTTCAGTTGATTAAGCATCCAAGACTTGATTTCAGCTCAGTCATGATCTCACAGTTTGTGGATTTGAGCCCCACCTCAGGCTCTGCACTGACCATGTGGATTCTTAGGATTCTCTCTCACTCTCTCTGCCCTTCCCCCACTCATTCTCTCTCTCTCTCTCTCTCTCTCTCTCTCTCTTTCCCTTCCTCCCTCACTCCCTCCCTCTCTCAAAATAAATAAATAAACAAACTTTAAAAAATATGCTTTAAGGAAGTAAGCATTTGTGACATGCATCCAGAACCAGCTATTTAGGAGAATGGTGCTGATGTATGGTGAGCATGCAGGAATGTCAGCTCTCGGGGGGCCACAAGAACCTCACTGTTCATTCTCTGTAGATCTCTAGCACTTAGCTCTGCAGCAACACAAAGCAAAAATTCTCTGAAAAATGATAAAAGCACCTCTGGATAAAATATAATAGGCAGTCAGTAAACAGCTCCTCTAATCATGACCCCGGCAAGAGAACTTGGAAGACACGGTATCTGCTCCATAGCAGATGCTTGGAATGAATAAGTAAAGTAATGGGACTTTACTTACACGTAGATGCAAGGCAGGTCGGGTAGCAGATAAAAATAATAATCATAGAAGGTAATATGTCAACATTCACTGATGTGCTCAGAACTTTGATACACTCATTTTCTTAACATTTACCCTGGAAAAAAAAATGGGGAGTATTCTACTTCCCATTTTATAGGTAAGAAAACTGAGGCCCAGAGAGGTTCCCTAGTCTATCCAATATCACATAATTAATACATAATGAGGCAAGAATTTGACTCTCCCTAAAGCCATTCTTCTTAAGGTTAACCCAGCCAGGTCTGATGTCAGTGGACAGTGAAGGGGGAAAAGGGGGCTGTTGTCGGAAGTGTCCAGGGCAGTAGTGGCCTGAAGGGTATAGTGCCGGGGCCTGGACTGTGGCATACAGAGCGGATGGGCAGACACAGGGGCTGTGTTAGTTTCAGGGCTCCTGCTGTGAAAGAGGTTAAGGCAGATGGCGGCAGAGTCACCCCGAGATAGGAGATGTGGAGTCAGGAAGCTGTGGCTAAAATGTGGAGGGCACATGGGGCCAGAGAAGACAATGTCATAGCGACAGCCACAGAGAGAAAGGACGTCTTTGGCAGATTATTCCCCCTCTTATTTGAGACTCCTCATCAGCTTTCCTAATCTGGGGTTGTGCTCTCTGAAAGCTCTTGCACAAGGAATTTCCTAAAATTAAATGTTGCAAACGTTTACTGTCCTATTTACTCCGGCCGAGAAAGAATGACATAAATAACTCACATTATCCTTTTTAGGATCGTGTTGGCAAAAATATATTAGCAGATATAATTGTCTGACGCTTGGAGGAAGTGATGTTTCAAAAATAGGAACTCATGAAGAGCGAGAGAGAGAAAGAGAAAACACCTGACTCACTTTGCTTCCTGCTGCTATTTTTTTTAAAGCC
>NW_027551568.1:7091722-7097471 GCF_008692635.1 Crocuta crocuta | reverse complement strand
TGGCCTCTAGTTGCTGGCATATTTCTATATCTTATAACGCTCAAGATAGCACTTGAGAACCTCTTCTATCTGTCCTCAAGAACTTCAGTCTCTTTCATGATCACAAAATTTCAGAGTTGAGGATGGTCCCCATCCAGAGCCTGAATTGTCTCCCTGTGCGTTTACTCAAATTCAACCAAAACCACTCAGTGACAAGGGGAAACCTTCCTCCACAACAGGCCTTTCCCAAATACAGTCCGATCATTTTCATCTGCTTTTATACACCAGCAGGGGCTTCCCTGGTTATTCGGAGGAAGAGCGAAAAGCCTCAGAGACCTTGCCAAGGTCCTTCACCTCGCAGGGACGCTGCATATCCTGCGGCTACCTCTGTGCACCATCCATGCCCAGTGAAACCCACTGTCGGTGCACTGCTGGATACAGCTTGCATGGGCTCACAGGCCTGACCACTAAATTTTCAAGAATGTTATATGCTGGTTGTTAAACAGAGCTTTTACTTTAAAATGAAGGCTGTTATAGTAAAACAAAGACTATAAATACTCAAAATGTGTCATTTGTGGATGGTTTTGCTACATTGTCCTACCGTCTCTGCTTTTTGTTCCCCAAATTTATTGAGATATCATTGACATATAACATTGTGTAAGTTCAAGGTGTACAATGGCTGATTTGATGCACTTATATATTGCAAAATTGTTCCCACCAAAATGTTACCCAGTATCTACATCCTATCACATACTTACCACTTCTTTCTTGTGGTGAGAATATTTAAGATCTACTCTCTTAACAACTTTCAATGACTGTGTGTATGTATATATACATATATATACAGAGAGATAAACTTTATATATATGTATTCACATATTATGAAAAATTTTATATATATTGTATATATTCAGATATATATGCACAGTATTATTAATCAGCTATAATCACCGTGTTGTACATATCTACTGAATTTATTCATCTTATAACTGGAATATTGTACCCTTTGACCAACATTTCCTCATTTCTTCCACCCTACCCCTGGCCCCTGGCAACCACCATTCAATTCTCTGTTTCTAGGAGTTCAGATTTTTAGATTCCACTTTAGACAGATATGATATCCCATAGCTTCTCTGCTCATAAGGTCATTTCAGGGTGGTAAAAATGCTGAGTGGTCACTGCGCTGTCTTTCCAACTTCACCTTCAGCCAAGCCACACTGGTAGCCTGGAATCAGACACAGAGAGAACATATACACCATGGAAACTGGCATGTGCTACACATCAGGACCTATTCTCTTCCGCTCCCCCACACAGCCTGCTGTTAAACCTTTAGCACCACACCATTGCTTCAAAATCATGTCCATCCTCACTTCCTGTGGATGCCTTCCCCTGTTGCTCAGCCTAAGTCAGATCCTCATGTGCTGTGACTTTACAGGACTAAATTCCCTTCTTACATAGTCCTTTTCTCATTTTGTAATTGCAAAATTATATTAACAGTAAATGGCACTATTAAATATATAAAATGTACACTCTAGGAAAATAGAACTCTTGCTGGGTTTCGCATACTATTATGATGCTTCTGGCTACAAAATGATGCCAAGCTCATAAGAAATTCTTCATAAATAGGGGCATCTGGGTGGCTCGGTCGGTTGAGCATCCGACTTCGTCTCAGGTCATGATCTTGTGGTCCATGGGTTCGAGCCCTGTGTTGGGCTCTGTGCTGACAGCTCAGATCCTGGAACCTGCTTTGGATTCTGCGGCTTCCTCTCTACCCCTCCCCTGCTCACTCTCTGTCTCTCTCTCTCTCTCTTAAAAATAAATAAACATTAAAAAAAGAAGTTCTTAATAAATAACTGTAGAGCAATAGCCAACTCAAAATACTGCAAGTATTTACCTTGAGTTGAAAGCCTCATGCCCTTTTGAGGTACAATAACAATTTATTATCCTAGGACATCAGTGAGAATTCTTCTTAGGAAAAAATTATATTCTTTTGGAGTAACACTTATAAGCTCTTTGAGGTGAAAAGGAAAGCCTCCTGAGGACTGGGTGTTAGCAGGAGCTAAGGCACAAAGGATGTGGCTAAATACCCTGCCACAAGAGATGAGGGATGGGCGCCTGATAACATGAGGCTGGAGGACAAGGGACTGTGAACTCACCAGTGAAAAATCCCCTGTGGTTGGGTGGCCAGAGAGTGGTTAAGAAAAAGGATGTCTGTTGTCTCATTTGAAGTTGCTGTTGACATGAGGTAAGTAATTCTTGGCTCTATTCTTCCTAAAGAACCTTTGGTGAAGTCCACCATGCACACAGATGCTGTGTGTGTGCACATGAGTGTAAATTAAAGGAAAGGCTACATTTCCTGTTTGCATTGATAACACGGTATGCATATGATGGCACAGTAATTCAGACATGATTGGACGTGAGCAAGAATTGAGAATTCGAGGTGGCCATAATCAGGGAAGACTAGGAATGTAGAGAAGGCTTCTTGGTGGTTTCAGACTTACAATTCATAAGGTAGATAAGACTTTAAGTTGTTTGTTGTCATGCTTGTTCCTCAGATCTTCAGGTGCTGGAAGACTTGTAGTGTTTTATTTTTAAACCTAGAGACCAGAAAATACTTCGTTTGTGTCTGAAATACCCCTTTGAGGAAAGAGAAAGGGAAAGTTTGGAGCCAGCCAGACCTATATTCAAATGCAAGATTAAAAATGCATTTCCCCAGTTCAAGGTCATTATAGTCATCCAACAAGAGCTACTGGAGGCTGAGTTTAAAGGGAGCAAGAAGAGAGGAGTGACAGGTTTTAAGATCTATTTTAGAGATCCCATCATCAGTAAGACTTGTTAATAGATTAATATTTATTGAAAATGAGGGAAACAAAGGACTCCTAAAAATCACCCAGATTTCTGAGTATAGTTTCTAAGGGGATACTGGTATCATTTAGTAAAATGGGGAAAACACAGGGACACAACAGTGCAGAAGAGAAGTCTGCACAGTGTCAGTTCAGTGGAGCAGCAGTGGCCCCTCTTAGAGCAAGGAAGCCATAGATACTGGGTGCAAACCTTTCACTTAACAGATGGGTGCCCAGAAATACTCATGGTGAGGTGGGGTGACTGGGACCACACAGCCACTGCCAGCACACTCACTGGCCATGGCTGTTGGTTTCTACTCTTCAATCCATGTTGTACTGATCAGCATCCTGTGGGTGTACTTGGACAAAGTTAGAGGTTTGAGTCATATGAATAAATGTTTATATTTCAAATTCATTTCTTTTTGAGAAGCAAACGGCAGTAAAAATATTGGCTGGAGAATGATTTTAAAAACTGTTCCGGGAAATTTCCAATATGCATCTTTCATGACTTATTTATCTCATCTTTCCTCCTTGCAAGAATTATACATTAAACATTGGATAAAATGTGACCAAGTAAATATTATGAAAGAAAGGGGGCAGAGGGGACAGGTAATTGTATATAAATTACCTTTTTCAAAAAATGTAGTGTTGTTCTTGTAGTTCAAGTTTTAATAAACATCAAACACCAGGAAAATACAATTCAGATGTGACTTCCAAGAGCTTACAGTATCAAGAAGCTACAGAGATACTATATTCAAAGCTACAAAGTACCAAATGAGACATAAATAGACAAAATCAGAAGAGGAAGAAATCATGCTCACCTAGCAATGATCCAAATATTTGAGTATGAGATGCTAATAGTGGTTATGTACTGTCAGGAAACCAATAGAAATCATGATATAAAATGCATATGGATTGAGGCTTATGGCAAAAAAAAATATGGCTCTACAGGATAATAAATTGCTGTGTAAAATAGTTAAACTTGGATAGGTTTGGTACATGATAAATAAATAATAAAATCACAAATATATTTAGGTCAACTATACAAATGCAACATAACTGTACAAAACACGTGGCATGTATACATCCTTCTAAACACAATTTCACAAATTCTGGCTTGGACGATACAAGAGAGGCTTTATGTGGGAGATGTGTCAGAGCATACCAACGTTATCACTATTGACACTTAGGGCTGGATAACTGCTGTGTGAAGTTCTGTGCATTGTAGGATGTGTAGCAGCATCCTTGGCCCCTACTAAGCTTAGGGATCCGAAGCCCCCCCCCCCCCCCAGTTGCACAACCAAATAAATCTTCAGACATTGTCAACTATCCATTGAGAGGCAAGAACTTTTTGAGAATCACTGAGCTAAACCCACAAGTCATAAAAGATTTGAGAGACTCCTATGAGCTTCTAACCACGTGAGCTGGGGCACATTTCCCCAGCTTTCCTGCTTTGGTGGACTCAATTCTGAAACAGGCAGGTGTGAGCAGGTGTGTCCGGGGGTACAGGGAGGAGCTGGGAAGGTGGTGCCCGTGACCCTGAGAACCATGTCTAGCACAACAGGAGGATTTAACCAGTGTTGTGCTAGTTGCTAGGGATCATCCCATCTTGTCCACGAGTTTGAGCAGAATCGTAAGTGCATCTTCCTCCTCAGGCCATGGGACAACATCAGCATTTACTTAAAGGGTCAAAGCTCCTTTCTTTCTATCCCTTCATCACTCATTTCTTCTCATGTTTCCTTTCTCATATGGGAGAAACTCAGAATGGGGTCTCTTTCATCAAATATTTTTGTGCATGTGTATGCTTTTCATTTAAATAAATTCCATTGAGCGCCTGAGTGGCTCAGTCAGTTAAGCGTCCAACTTCGGCTCAGGTCATGATCTCACGGTTCGTGGGTTCGAGCCCCTCATCGGGCCTTGTGCTGACAGCTCAGAGCCTGGAGCCTGCTTCATATTCTGTGTCTCCCTCTCTCTCTGACCCTCCCCTGCTCATGCTCTCTCTCATTAAATAAATAATGTTTATTTAAAACATTAAATAAATAATAATTAAATAAATAAATTCCATTGAGTAATAAACTTCCTTTCTTATTTCCTTCCTTCCTTCCTTCCTTTTCTTTTCTTCCTAAGACTATGTTTTAATATTGATCCATGGGTACCTCTATTTCAATGGTTCCTGACCTCAAGCATACATCAGAAGCTTAGGTCTTCATAAAAGAGTTTGCTGGGTCCCACCCCAGATTTTCTGATTCACTGAGATGGGAACAATGAGTTTAGGTTTCTAACAAATTCCCAAGTGATGCTTACCCCGCTGGTCCCAGTACCACAGCTGGAGATCCATTGTTCTGGTCCATGGCTTCTAGCTGCTGCCTCAGTATTGCACTCATTCATTCCTCCAGTAGTGAAGGAGCCAGCTTCTCCATTTCTCTGACCCCAACAGTGCTGTCATCAGCATCACCCTTGTACCTGTCCCCTCACACAGGGCTGTGACTTTCCCTAGCTCTGTAGTAGGAATGGCCTTGCTGGCCCATAGGATGCATGTGTGTTTATTTCAGTAAGTACTGCCTGATCACACTCCAGGCTGGCTGAGCCCGGCTATGCTCCTGCTGTGTGAGCCTCACTTGCTTTGTCCTCATTCAACAGAAAAGGAACTATGAATCAGGAAGCAAACTAACCTGACTTCGTCTGCTCCCACCTTTAACACAGCTAGTGAGTGAGGAGTCCTGGGTGCAAGCCCCAGTCTCAGTTCACTCTGCTGGTTGCTTAGAAGGTGATCTTTCAGGGGCTTTATGTTCTGCCACAGAATTCTCCACAATTCTCAACCCTCACCCTGAAGTGTGTGCATTTATATTCCCTGAACCTCACAACATTATGTTGACAAAAAAAAAAAAAAAAAAAAAAAAAACAAATCATTTTTTTAACAATTTTAC
>NW_027551568.1:6983270-7091566 GCF_008692635.1 Crocuta crocuta | reverse complement strand
TTAAAAAAAAAAAAAAAAAAAAAAAAAAAAAGTCATCATTCTGTTGAGAATTTTACCAGTTAAAGAGCAGAGGCACCTGGTCTCCATGAGCTCCCCAAGGATTGGATTGTATCTCACAGCCTGATCAAATTCCAGTTTTTGTATGGCACAAGAGTCAATCACTGTAACATATTCCCCATCCCTGCTTATGCAGCCTCAGACTTCTGCCTTGACCTCCACAGACAGGTGCTGTGTTTAAAGAAAGAATTGCAGACTTGATGTGATGTTCCTTGGATACCTATGGTATGTTGGTCTGTCACTTGTATTGTGACCTTAAAAAAATATCCTTTACTTATATATGTCCACTGGAGTTGATGAAACATCTTCATGGCAATGGTCCCATTTGGCCTTTTTTGCCTCTGCTAGGCAATACCAGGTGATGTCATATTCAGGTGGAGGATGAAGTTCAATAGGTGATAAGAGATGGGGCTAAAATTCTAAAGTGGCCAGTTGGTGGGAATGCAAACTGGTGAAGCCCCTCTGGAAAACAGTATGGAGGTTCCTCAAAAAATCAACAGTAGAACTCCCCTAGGACCCAGCAATAGCACTGCTAGGAATTTACCCAAGGAATACAGGAGTGCTGATGCATAGGGGCGCATGTACCCAATGTTCATAGCAGCACTCTCAACAATAGCCAAATCATGGAAAGAGCCTAAGTGTCCATCAACTGACAAATGGATCAAGAAGATGTGGTTTATCTATATAATGGAATACTACATGGCAATGAGAAAGAATGAAATCTGGTGATTTGTAGCCACATGGATGGAACTTGACGGTGTTATGCTGAGTGAAATGAGTCAGGCAGAGAAGGACAGATACCATATGTTTGTACGTATAAGTATTAGGAGCATCTTAAAGGAGGACCATGGGGGAGAAGAAGGGGAAAAATAGTTGGGGAGAGGGAGGGAGACAAACCACAAGAGACTCTTGAATGCTGAGAACAAACTGAGGGCTGATGGGGGTGGGGGAGAGGGGAAGGGGGGTGATTGGCATGGAGGAGGGCACTTGTTGGGATGAGCACTGGGTGTTATATGGAAACCAACTTGACAATAAACTATTAAAAAATAAAATAAAATAAAATTCTGAAGTGGCCATGTCTTTCCCCCTCCATCGTACTCTGAAACATTTCTGGGCTTCAACTTTATTCTCCATAAAAAGAGTAATATGAAGAAGTGGTTGGTTTTTAATCTTTAATAATTTTACAATTGAAATCTTAACTACACCATACATAGGCTGAATTGTGTCTCCCCCAAATTCATATTCATAACCCCCAGTATCTCAGAATATTTGGAAATGTGATCTTTGCAGATGTAATTAGTTTGAATTCAGTCATAGGGGCCCACTCTACTCCAATATGACTGTTGTCTTCATAAAAAAAGGAAATTTAGGTATAGACATACACAGAATGATGTAGCAGAGCCAAGGAATGGTAGATACAGCCAGAAAACCACCAGAAAGTAGAGCAGAGGCCTTCTCCTTTAGCCCTCAGAAGGAATCAACCACATGAACTGTGCAAGAATAAATCTCTATTGTTCTAAGCTCCCCAGTTTATGGTGCTTTATTATGGCAGCCCTAGGAAACTAATGTACACCCCTATAACACATTCACCACATCCTAACTGGTAGGCCCCTTTCCTTTCAAATATAGTCCCTACATGTTACACAGAATGTCTCTTTAGCTTGGATGGTAGCAGTGGTGGAAATGACGGTAGAGCTTTCTCTGTCTACATCTGGGACCCATCTGGGGATAGTCAATCCTCATTGCTGAGGAGATGAACAGGCGTCTTTGTAGGCGCTGTCAAGCCAGAGACTAGAAAGAGAAGGGCACCCTCTTCTTCCCATTCCAGAGACTGTCTTGCTCACCCATCTTTACTTTGAATTCACACTGCACCAAATGAGATTAAGGCCCAGCAAATGTGCCCTAAAGTGATGTAATCCTGTGAGCCCTGGGCCAGGTATAAAGTGACAGAAAGTAGAAGTTGTATGCCTGCATAAGGCATTAGAATTAAGCAATCTTTTCTCAGTGCCAGGGTGGGTCAGTTGGTTGAGTGTTCAGCTCTCAATTTTGACTCAGGTCATGATCTCACAGTTAATGAGATCAAGCCCTGTGTCAAGCCCTGTGCTTAGCATGGAGCCTGCTTGGGATTCTCCCTCTCCCTCACTCTTTCTTCCCCTCCCCTCTTTCTCTCTAAAAATAAATAAATAAAGTTTTCAAAAAAAAAAAAAACCTAAACAATCTTTTCAAAAAACATCTCGCCCCATCGGTCACAGTTAGTCACCCCTGGCTTAAACAAAAAGCATCTTTAGCAAAAGGACTCATTTGCGAGCTCAATGTGCTACCAGAATCTGAAGAATTATGCCCTTTGTCTGGGTTGTTTGGCTCTTCCATTTCATAAGGGAAATAGGTGTTGAGCTCAAATGCAGAGGATCAGGGACACACCCATTTGCTCTATCACCCCCTGGCTGTTCTTCAGATTCCACCCATGGGCCTCTCCATTTCTTCACTTCTTTCTCCACGAGTGTACTGTCTCTGCCATCTTCCTAGGATCTTGCAACTCTCACCTCCAAAATAAAACACATAGTTTTTTGCCTGTTAGCACCCTCTTGGGTTTTCACATTTTTTCAGTCCTAGACAATTGTATTTGAGTGGCCTTTCTCTTATCTCCCATTAATAATCCCCTCTTGAGGGAAAACATGGGTTCTGGGCATGAGATCTACTGGGTCACCAAGAAAAGGTAAGGCTCTCCTTTCACATTTGGAAAAGAAATGATAGGGTAACATGAGCCCTGGGCTGCATCTGCTCCTGCCTTGGAGGGTCTCCAAGCAAACCCATCTCTACATCACTGGCACTCTTTCTTTCCCAAAGCCCCATCTGATTAATTGTTTAATTTGCCCGATATTGAGCACCTATTCAATATTGAGCACCTACACCTACTGTATACCGGCCACTGTTGTAAGCACTTAGCACACAATAGTGAACAAAACAGTAAGGTTCTCTGTTCTGGTGAGGTTGGTGCTCCAATGGGGATGGGGACAGAAAATAAGCTGAAAATATAATAATCAAGCGAGGCATATATTCTAGGAGATGTTTTGAACCATAAGAACAAAGAAAAGTAGAGAAAGAAGAGGAGGAATGGAGAGTATGTGTTGTAGAATTAAATGGGGTGGTTCTCTCCAAGAGAGTGACATTTCACAGAGACTTGCAGGATGAGGTGAGGGAGTTATCCATTCAAATATCTGGCAGAAGAGCATTCTGGGAAGACAGAATAGCAGGTGCAAAGATCAAAGACAGGACCATGACTGGCATGTTTGGGGAGCAATGAGAAGCCCAGTATGAGCAGAGTGAAGTAAAGGCAAGGGAGAGACATCTATGTGACCTACATGAGGAATTTATATACACAATAAATGAATCTTTATATATTGCCCTTTCTAATAAGAGATAATTTTGTTGAAAGCATCCTTCAACTCCTTGTACCCTTGTTCTAGAATGTCTCACAAAATACCCTACACTGAAATTCCTGGGCAAACTCCTGTCACTTCCACACACAAAAATAACCAAAGCCACATTGCCTTCCCTGCTCCCTTGCTCTCTCCCTGACCCCTGGGGTATTCTCAGACACTTCAGAGAGCACTAGAAGTTCCATGAACATAGAATAATGTGATATAACTGGAAGAGATACAAGAAGTCCTACCATTTAGTGATTTCCTAACCAGCTGCTTCAGCAAACATTTATCTACTGTGTACCAGTAAGTAATATATTAAATGACAAACATGATTATTATTAGCAATATTATTATTACTGTACAAGAGTCCAAAAATCTAGGAATACTATAATGAACAAGAAATAGCCCCTGCTTTGAGTTAAAAAAAGGTAGACAGAAATGAAAAAAAGATTTCCCATAATACAATAAGAGCTAGCATTCCTCAGTGCTGCAAACATTCCAGTTTTCTGAGTATTTTCCCTGTGTTATTCCTCTCAACCCTTATCTCAGTTCTGAGACATGATCTTATTTGCATCCATCAAGTAATAACAAAAAAGAGACTCTGAGAGGTTAACAAGCTTCCGTGAGTGAAAACAGTAAGTGTGTGGAAAAAGTGGAATTCCTCCTCTCTCTGATTCCTGAGCCTCCTAATATACTTGTTGGCATATGATTAGAACCTGAGCAATGCATAAACTCAAGAGCTGCAGAAAAAGAGAGAAGCAGCCATCCACTCTCCCTCTGTAGAATAACAAGAAAGTCACCAAAAGCTACAGAACAGTGGTGCTTTAGGTTTACAAGTGGAGAAAGGGCATTTCTGTGAAGGAAACACATGCAGAGAACATGCAAAGCACAAGGAGCCTAGCTGAGCCACCGGGAGATGGGGTGGGAAAGGGAGTTTGGGGCCATGTTTTGGAAGCCTAGTGATCCCTGTTTAGAAGCTTCCATTTCATAGCAGGTGTAATCAAATTCCATCCTGCAGAATGTACAATTTCACTCCACCTTTTACAAAATTGGTGAATTCTTCTCCTTTTCCATTGTGTATCTACCTATTTCCTGGGTTGTCAGAAGGCTAATAATTTGGCACCCAGCTCTGAAAACAGACTTCCTTTATGTAGTCAGTGAACAGTTATAAAATGAATTATGTATATATATATACATACATATATATATTCATATTTTTATGCCAACAACCTGGCAAGCCTTAGCAATAGAATAGGCACTTATCAACATTGGATAGTTGATTGGTTTGTGGACTTGGTGGTTGGTTGGGCTGGTAGTGTATTTGATGAAATATATAAATGAATTACTATAAGCTCCCTAAATTCATTCCCCTACTGCTTAATACCATACCTCATATACACTTGGTCTCGCTAATTACTGTTTGAATGAAAGATAAGATGAACAAGTGAATGGATACGTTATATATGAATGAATGTATGAGCATATATGAGTCGGCAAATCTACTGCATGGACAGAATAGGTGAATGAACAAACGTGTCAATGCTTCTACTGACCTGTTTTTCCCTACAGGGAGTAGAAACTTTTACCTGCACACACACCACATTCTCTCTATATTTCTTTCAACTCCTCACTTCCAAGACACAATCCAGAAGTAGCCCCAATTGCAGGGAAGAGGACTATGTCACTGTGTTTTCATTATTTTGTAATTAAAATTTTAAACTTTGAGATTATTATTGAATCTCGTGTAGCTATAAAAAATAGAACAAAGAGCTCTAGTGTGCCTGTTACTCATTTTCCCCCCAATAGTAATATCTTGCAGAACTATAGTACAGTATCACAACCAGGAGATGGACATTGAAAGAGACAAGATACAGAACATTTCCATCACAGCCAGGATCCCTCATGATGCCCTTTATAGCCACATCCCCTTCCCTCCGCCTTCCCTTCCCTATATTCACATTCTTCCTTCCCCCCTCCCATCCCTGATAACCATTTATCTGTTTCTCATTCATAATTTTTTTTTTCATTTCAAGAATAGTAAATAAATGGTATTGACTTCTTTCACCCAACATAATTCTCTGGAGATTCATCCAAGTTGTTGTGTCTGTCAATAATTTATTCCTTCTTATTGCTGCTTAGTATTTGATCTTAAGGATATACTACAGATTATTTAAACATTTGCCCATTGAAAGACATGTGTGTTCTTTCCAGTTTTTTATTAATACTATTAAGAATAATACCTGTATTTGTGCTCACATGTTTGTGTGAATGTAACTTTTCATTTCTTTGGGATAAATGACTAGGGGAGGGGAGGGGCAACTGTTAGACATTAGTGTTTTAAGAAATGGTAAAACTGTCTTCCAGACAACCTGTAACCTTGTACATGAGTGACACAGAGATGATGTAGAGAAATCAGATCACTCACACGTTGCTGGTGAAAACATAAAGTGGCCCAGGCTCTCCATGCAGCCACTTTGTTATATTTCAGCCATTCTGATAGGTTATGTATGGAAATCTCACTGAGGTTTTAATTTGCATTTTTTCTAATAGCTAATGATGTGGAACATCTTTTCATGGGCTTATTTGCCATCTGTGTATCCTCTTCTATGAAATGCCTGCTCATGTCTTTAGCCCATTTTCTAATTGAATCTTTTCCTATTGAGTTTTGAGAGCTGTTTAAATAGCCTAGATATTAGTTCTTTGTAAGATATGTGGTTAGCAAATGTTTCCTCCCAGTCTATAGTTTGTCTTTTATTCTCTTAGAAGACTGTTTCAGAGAAAAAGGTTTTCATTTTGATGAAGTCCAACTCATCCATTTTCCCTCTTAAGAATTACACTTTGGGTATCAAGTCTAAGAACTCTTTGCCTAACCCTTGATTCAGATTTTGCCCTCTTTTTTTCCTAAAAAGTTTTATAGTTTTACATTTAAGTTCATGATCCATTTTGAGTTAAGATTTATACAAATGGTGAGACTTAAGTCGAGGTGCATTTTTCTTTTTTTTGCCTCTGGATGTCTAATTGCACCATTACCATTTATTGGATACATTGTCTTTCTGCCATTGATTCACTTTTGCATCCTCATCCAAAATCAGTTGGACATATTTGTGTGGATCTATTTCTGGATTCTCTGTTCTATACCGTTGATCTATGTGTCCTTCTTTCTCCCAATCTACACAGTCTTGATTATTTTAGCCATACAGGTCTTGCAACTGGGTAAACTGATTCCTATATGTTTTTCTTCAAAATTATTTTGGCTATCCTAGTTCCTTTGCCTTTCCATATACATTTTGGGACAATCTTATCTATAGCTACAAAAAAAAAAGTCTTGTGGGGATCTTGATAGTGATTGGGTTCAGCAAATTCTCAGCAAAAAAAACCCCACAAACAAAAAATTATTTATACTCCATACACTAGCAATAACATGTGGACACTGAAATTACAATACCATTTATAATCATTACAAAGAATAAAGGGACGCTGAGTTATAAATCTAAGAAAACATGTACAGGATTTGTATGTTAAAAGCCACAGAATACTAATGGAAAAAAATACAAGGTGATCCAATTAAATGTAGAGACATACTTTGTTCATGGATTGGAAGATTCAATATAGTGAAGGCTTCTATTTCTTCAATTTCCTTAATACTTACAGGGCAATTCATATGATCTATTTCATATTGGGGCAATAGTGGGATTTTGTATTTTTTGAAGAATTAATCTGTTTTTCCCCCAGATAAAACAGAATTAGCCTGTTTTATCTAGGTTGTCAAATCTACTTGTGTACAGTTGTTCATGGTATCCCTCTATTACCTTTTTGATACCTTCAGGGTCGGTAGTAATATCCTCTCTCCTTCCTGATAGTGGTAACTTCTGTCTTCTTTTTCTTTTTTTGTCAATATTTCTAAAAGTTTGTTTTACTGATCTTTTAAAAGGAACAGTTCTGTATTTCATTGATTGTCTATAATGTTTTTCTCTCAATTTCATTGATTCCTGCTTTTATCTTCATTATTTCCTTCTTTCTGTGTCCTTTGGGTTTATTTTGTTCTTTTGTTTTTTCCTGGTTTCTTAAGATAGGAATTAGATTATTGTTTTGAGATTGTATTTTCTCATAAATGTAGTTAGAGCTATAAATTTCCATCTGAGCATTGTTCTAGCTATGTCTCACAAAATTTTGTATATTGCATTACCATTTTCTTTCAGTTCAATGTATTTAGCTAATTTCCCTTAAGACATCCTCTCTGACTCATGAATTATTTAGAAATGTGTTGTTGAGTCTCCAAGTGTTGGGAGATTTTCCTGTTATCTCTATTAGTTATTTCCAGTTGGTTGCACATGGGTCAGAGAGCACATAATATAGGATTTGAAGTCTTGAATTTGTTGAGGTTATGGCCCAACATGTAACCTATCTTGATATATGTTTCATGGGTCCTTCAAAAAATATGTATTGTGCTACCGTTGGGTGCAGTGTTCTATAAATGTTGATTACACCCTCTTAATTGTAATAATTGTCAAGTTGTCAAGTTCTTCAATATCCTTCAATATCCAATATCCTTGTTGTCAAGTTCTTCAATATCCTTGTTGATTTTTTGTTTGGTTTTTCTACTAATTTTTGAGAAAGGGGTGCTGACATTTTCAACTGCATCTGTGGATTTGCCTGTTTCTCCCTTCAGTCTTATCAATTTCTAGTATCCGTATTTTGCAGCTGTTTTTTTGGTGCATACACATTTAGGATTGCTATATCTTCTTGGTGGGTTGGTCCTTTTATCATGTATGTTCCTTTTTTTCTGATAATGTTTTTTCTGAAGTCTTCTTTATCTGACATTAATATACTCATGTCTACTTTCTTTTGATTAATATTTGAAAATTTGAAAATTAATTAAATTTAGAAGATTAATAATTTTTTGCATGCTCTTACTTTCAACCTACCTATGCTATTTCATTGGAAGTGAGTTTCTCATAGACAACATATAACTGTGCCATACTCATGAGTGTTTATCCAATCTGGCAATATATGTCCAGATTAAATGTCAATCTGACCATTTACATTTAATGTAATTACTTATGGTAGTGCTTAAAATTGACATGGAGTTTTTGGTTTCTGTTCATTCCTGCTGTTTGCATTTCTGTCTTCTTTTACCTACCTTCCTGCGGACATTTTTTTTAGAATTATATTTTGATTTATTTATAACTTATTTGAATATATCTTTTTGAGTGGCTTTTTTGGTGGTTACTCTAGGTATTAACATTAAATCAATCTCAAAACTTATCATGTTCTACTGGTGGTGCCACTTCAAGTGAAGTGTAGCAACCTTACTTCCCATCACATCCTTCAACCCCCTCTCACTTATAATGGCCTTAAGTATTCCCTCTGCATACATTTAGAGCAACCCAATATTATAGTTTTCTCTTCAACCCTCACACAATCTGGAAGTCTCAAGAAGACACATTTCCTGTGTCCATATTCTTTAACATTTCCTTTCTATTTACAGAGCTTCTTTGAGCCGTTTGTTAGCGTAGGTATACTAGTGATGAATTCTCTCCATTTTTCTTCACCTATGTATGTCTTGATTTTCCCTGCATTCCTAAAATATATTTTTACTATATATAGTATTCTGGCTATATAGTTTTTTTATTTTTTTTTTCAGCATTTGAAAATGTGCCATTTACTCCTGGTCTCTATGATTTCTGATGAGAAATTCACTCCCATCCAAATGTTCCCCACCACCATCCAAGAAGTCAGATATTAAGTAATTTTCCTCTTGATACTTACAAGATATTTTGTCCCTAATTTTCAGAAATTTGACTATGATGTATCCTGCTGTAGATTTCTTTGGGCTTACCTTGTTTGAGTTCACTCAGCTTCCAGAACATGTAGGTTTATGTCTTTCACAAAATTAGGAATTTGTCAGTAATTACTCCTTTGGGTATTTTTTCATCTCTGCCCTCTTTCTTCTCTTCTTGTGGGAACACTCATGACAGCAGTATTTTAGATTTTTTTTGTTATAGTCCCACAGGCTTCTGTGGCTCCCTTTGTTTGCTTGTTTCAGCCCATTTTCTTTGTATTGTTCAAACTGGATCATTTCTATTGTTTTCCTTCCAGTTCATTGATTCTTTCCTCCTCCCCTTTCCATCCTGCTATTGAGCTCACCCATTTAGGCTCTCATTACAGCAATTGTATTTTCACTTTTAAGATTTCTATTTGGTTCTTCTTCACATCTTCTATTTCTCTGCTCAGAATTTGCATTTCTTCGCTAAGATTCTTATTTTTCATTTGTTTCAAGCATGTTCTTAATTGCTTGGTGAGGCCTTTTTGCAATAACTCTTTAAAATCTTTGTCAGATAACTCCGGCATCTCTGGCATCTCACTCTTCGTTCTAAGGATTGCCTTTTTTTTCAAGAACTTCCTGGTTCTTCGTATGATGAGTGATTTTAAATTGGAATTTTACAACCTGGGTATTATGTTACAGGACTCTGGATATTATTTAACCCTTAGGTTTTCATTGGAGTCCTCTGATGCCACTCTGACAAGGAAAAGGGCGGTGCTGCTTCAGTAGTGCCAGGAGTAGTCTGAGTGTGGAAGTCTAGATTCCCCTTGGTACCCAGTGGAAGGTGCACTGGTGGAGGTTGGAGTTATCCTCCTGACTAAGCCTCATTCATAGCCCCCTGTTTGGGGGCTGAGAGGTAGGAGTGCCTCATTACAACACCCACTAGACCTCCTTTGACATATCCAGTGTATGGATGTGTGATGAGCACCTCATTACTGCCCAATGACATTGGAAATCAAAGAACCCTACATGGTCTCTACAGACACTGTGATGGCGAAGGGGCTCATTACTGCCTGTCAGCTCCCTCCTCAACCTCCTCTGACATTACTCCAGCAGGAGGTTTGGAGCCCCTTGTTACATTCTGAGAAGACAGAAGCCTAGCTCCTCATTCAGACTTTGCTGGCTTGGGTGGGTCACAGGTTGTGTGTGTCTGTGTGTGTGTGTGTGTGTGTGTGTGTGGTTTTTGGCTATAATAAGTGGTATTTTCTAGATATTTTCTGTCTTGCTAGCCTGCCCCTTTCCTGTTCCTCTGGGTAGTGAGGTTAGGCATTTGTTGAGGCTGTTCTTGTCTGTGCCTGTTAGCATTTCTGAGTTGCTGGCTTCTTCAGCTCCAAGTCTGGGACATGTGAAGCGAAAAGAAAAGTCAGAGTCTCATCATCTTGTTTCTTTTGGTGGTCTAGAGGTCCCCAGCCACTCTACCATCTCCTCATGTTTCAGTTTCCGCATGCTTTTGTTAACATAACATACGAAGCGCTTGGCGGAAAAACAGGTCAAAGTGCATCTCCTCCATCTTCTTAGAAGGAAGAGTCTCAAGACATTTTTCAAGATTCCTATAGAACTGTTAAATAGCTCACACTTTTAGCCTCAATTGAGACATTTATGTATTTCTTAATAACCCATTTACTTGACTTAACCAGAATTTCAAATCTCAGAACAAACAAAAAGTCAGCAGGAGGGGAAGGGACAAAGTCATAGAAGTTTTCCTGAGCCAGGAGAGTGTTAATGTTGCCACTTATAAAGAAGAAACCACTTGAGAATTAATTCAGATAGAAACTGCTTATTTTTTATTTAATATTGCTGAAACCTCGATTCTGCAGCATTCACTCAGAAATCCCAATTTTAAAAATAATCTTGCATACTCAACTTTTGGCTAGATATCATTAAAAAACTTCCCTACCTTTTCAAACCGTAGAGACTCAGGAAAGGAATTCACTTCTTGATGACTCAGATTCTAATTCTAAGCTGCTGGGGCAGCTTTGCTTTCTCTCTGCCAGGCAACTGCAAACTCTCAGTATTCTTTTCCACAGATGCCATTCCCACATCCCTAACCCATGCTCATAATGTTCTGGGGAATTGGAAACGAGAATACCATGCCTGGCAGAGATGCAGGTAGATCAAGAGCCAAATGCTTGAGCTGAGGACACAGAGTCTCTCCTACCACGCGACAGGCAGGGAATTTGACTCATGGTGGTTTTGGTAATAATTTTAGTGTCACTAAATAATTTAAACTTAATTCAATATTCTTAGTTATACTCTGGGTGGCTGAGATTGCCAAACAAGCAGAAGTTGAAAAAGAAGGAGGAGGAAGAAGAGGAGGAGGAGGAAGGAGAAGAAGAAAGTGAAATTAAGTGTTATTTTTACAATGGCGGATATACTGTTATCCTGTTGGAAATAAATCTGTGGACACTTTGTATGAACTGGATAATATACAGGATCCATTATGGGTGCTATTATTTTGAATACATCCTACTTTGCAGAGTCATGGTAAAGAATATTATCCACATTTTTAACATGAGAAAGCCAGGTTTGGGAAGCTATATGCATTGCTTAAGGTCACACCCACTGCAAACAAAGTAGCCAAATTAAACCCCGTTCTGCATTTATCTTTTCCAAGATGATGCTGTGAGATGAGGGCCACAAAATCTAGTTAAGCACACAGACAATAAATCCCCTGCTCAGTGTGACATGGCTATCTACAGGAGTGCTTTTCAAACTGTAATGGGCGTGGGGATTCCAATGCAGTAGGTTTAAGACAGGTGCTTGTGGTCTGTATTTGTGACAAGGTCTTGGATTTTCTTGATGCTGCTGGTGCACCATTTACATTTAATATAGCAAGGTCTACATTTAAATAGCAAGGATCTAAAAGATCCACTTTGATAATGTGTAAAGGGCAAGAATATGGGTTTAATCTTTAATTGAAGGTATTTCAGGCAATTCATTGTTTTAGGGGTGGGTTTTATTTTTTTGCCTTTAAAAAATGCAACACGGATATAAAAATTACATGGCTGCTTCATTACTGATACTGAAACTGAGTAGGAATGTTGATATAAAGCAGGGGAAAAAATCTTAGGGCATGTAAATGAATTAAAAGAAAAATGTCTGAACATGAAAAAGAAAACTAACCCCTTACCTATTACCAGTAGTTTTCAATATTCTTTAGCTGCACTGAGCATAATTACTAAATCAAAAGTCAGAATACATGATTTGATGATTTCACAAAAGATTGAAAAATGAAATTTTGGTAATTAGAGTAACTTTTCCATTGATATCTGGAATATTTCACTGTCAAAGACATAGAATAAATATGAAAATAAGCCACACACCCACACACACACACACCTCACTACAAATGTGTTACCTAAAATATTTTAGATTAAAAGAGATCTAAGGGCATAAGGATGTTTATACAACAACTGCTATCCTGATTCTGAATCTACAATTTGTGTAAATCAAAACAATAACCCTCTGTATATGGATCTGAAAACAAAATAGTCCTTTGAACACCACATATATCTAAGTACATTCTGGATGATTCTATCTTCCATGGCCCTGCCTGTAGTTTCTCTTAAGTAACACAAAACATTCCAGTCTAACTTAAGTCTCAAGTATAATCTTACTTTACTATTTAAGAAGTGTATTTCCAATTGGAAAAACAAAATTTCAACCTCGATTTAGAGTCGCAGCTCCTCCCTTGCCCCCAGTCGCTCTAGACGGCATTTGCTTTTTCCCCTCCTTACCATTTTCTCCTACCACTTCCCTCAGTGTCTGCCTGTTTAGGTTTAAAGCATGTGGAAAAAGAAGAAAAAGAGAGGGTGACAGGAAAGTTCTTGTTTGCCCAATAACGTTGTGAGTTGATAATCTGGGTTTAGAAGTTCTAACAAGGGCCATGAGTTAACCAAAAGAGTCAATCTCAGAGAAACCACTCACCCCTGTGCCTGTTATTGGCTGTCTCTCCCTATAGTTCTCTGATGTCGATGATGCCCTCAACTTCCTCTGTCTTTTCTTCTATCTTCTGTACCTTCTTTTTGCAAAAGTCATTCATCCCTCTGGGTGCCATCTTGGCCATGAGCTAAAATGGCTCCACACCAACTCTCTCTTACTCATGACACTGTTGTCTAGGAAAATACTCACTGAACCATCTTTTTCACAGAGAAATTCTTGGAGGACAGTACATCCAGCACAGTCAAGTCCCCTTCCAACACCTCCGTCTGTCCCCAGTTCATCTGTGTCCAGCCTATCTCTTACACTTCAGATTTGTCAAAGTAGACTCAAATTCCAGAATATTCTGACAACTACAGGGGACTTACACAAAATTCTTTGAGTGGCCTGCCAAAGGCCACCCTTCACCTGATGTAAGGTGAGGAGAACCTGCTTCCTCCCTTTCCTCTTTGTGAGGTATAAGGGTCTCACAGCTCACAATGTATTTTTCAAAATTACATATTCAAAAAATTTTTCTCACTCCTCACTCTGCTACCATTTTGATACGCTTCTGTGGTATGACATCCAACTGCTTTTGATCTTCTACTTTGAACTTTCTACAAATGATCTAGTACCTCCTTTGAAACGCAATATCCATTGTCTCCTGGTGCCTCAGCCAACATTCTGTTAAATATGCTAATGAACCTCCAGAATCTCTAAGAGTGTTTCTGAAACTTCTTCCAGCTTCATATCTTTTCATGGGACAGATCACAGAACTGGTTCGGAGCACTTTTTGTAAATACTTCAGTAGGGCACTGGCATTGGAAAGGACTTTGGAAATAATCCACTTCAATTCCTTCCTTTAGTAAAGAAGATGATCTGGGGCCAAAAACATGTATTGATGAAGTAAAGTCACCCAGGTTCTGAGTGGGAGGGCTGGAACAAGCTCCTCCACTGTGCAAGGGCCAGGAAATGGACAGAGGTTTCAATGCTTGAAATTTTTAAAAACTGAAGGAGAATAAAAATATCTTACCTTTTTAAAATGGAATTAAATCAGTCTTTCAGAACAAAACAAAAAAAGAGTTGGTAAGAAACATATGAGCAGTATGTGTTTCTAAGACTCTCTGTTCCAAGATTCTTTGAGACAAAATCTTGTTTAATCCATTTTTAAAAATCTTGTTTTATGGATTAATATATACTTTTTATATTTCAAAATTACTTGGCAGCTATTCTTTGGGAAAGACTGTTTTGTGACTCAGCAGTATTAGACTAGAAGGTCTTCTATGAGATTAAGGACCAGAGACAGAGAGCATTTTTTTCCCCTAAGAAAAAACGATGGTTCTTGTGTTTGTGTTAGAAATCAGGTCCAGCACTGCATTTAAGAAGCTCAGTGTTCTCATCGCCCCTAAAGCCCACAACATCACTGCCGTGAACCAGTTAAGAACAAGGATTCTTTAGGACTTCAGACATAAATTTGACCACCACCAGTTCACAGCTTTAGAGAAAGAGTAAAGTATGTTGCCCACAAGTTCAGAATCTATGACATTGGTCTTATGGAGTTTCCTCTTTACTGAGGGGCTAGGACTTTCACACCTTGATCTGGAAACCACCCATGAGGCAAAGTCAGACCTTTGGGCTATAAATATCAGTCAACCTATACTAATAGTCAAAGACTTCAAGCCCAGAAGGAAACATCCATACAATATCTGGTGTCACATTCAAAGCAAATTGTCTCTTCTACCCAACTATTCTGTGATGCCTACTTATCAACTCATTCATTAGGCTTTTGTCCAGCAGGGAATATGTGAAATGTGAAAAGGACTACATAAAAAATGAATAAGACAGGCCAGGAGCTTGAAGAAGTGATAAGTGTAAAGAGAGGCAGCATACATCTCTCTCATAGTACTTACCCTAAGTGTCTGGGAGGCACCAAGTGGTTCAAGAGTGAGACAAGCATCCTGACTTTGGGGTTGAACACATCACAGCTCCATTTCCAGGATGCAGTGACTTTATTTACTCACTCAAAATCCTTTATTCCCAAAACAACCATGTCTTTGTCCATAAAATGGGGATAGGGCAGTGCCTGTCTCAAGTAGGTATTGGAAGGATGAACAACTAAGTTAATGCCTTCAAATCAGCTTAGAACAGGGCTTGGAACACAATCAGTGCCCGACACACATTAGCTCTTGTCATTGGAAAGACTGAGCTAGGGCACATATGCCAAATGAGCACACAGGAAAGTCTGGTGTCTTTTAATCTCTTGATGAGTATTTCCGTAGTTCACCATTTCCCCCTCTCCACTGTCATTCTGACCAGCTTCATTTTCACCCTCCTCCCAGGAAGCTGGGCAGCCACCCGGGAAGAGCCAGTCTCTTATACCTGTCCATCCTGATCACTCATTGCCCTCAGAATGAGGAGCACAGAGAACTGCCCATTCTCAAGGGCTTATGCCGCTGCTCAGAAATCCCAGGGGCAGCTATTACCCAGACCCTCAATCTCTGCACTTCCCTGACTTACATTTCCCAGAGAGAAGGAGCACTGGGGTTGCTGTCTTTTGTTATTCTCTTTCAGAAATCCTTCAGTCTAGGTAGTAAACCAAATGGTTATGTCATCAGTTATCAATAATACTACATAACAAACTCCAAACCCAAAGACTTAATAAACATTTGTTGATCTTGTGAGTTGGAGGGTTGGCTCGGCAGTTCTGGCTTAGTCCACACTGCACTGATGTGAGTTGGGTTCATGCCTGAATATGTGATATCAGGAGGAAAGTATGATGATGACTTGATGACATAGAATGACCTCACAGGTCTGCAGTGTCACCTGGGGTGACAAGGCTACTGGGCCATGTGTCTCCCATCTTCCACAATCTAGGATGGTATTATTTACTTGGGTCATTATGGACTGAATGTCTATGCCCCCCTTTCATATGTTGAAACCCTAAGCCCCCAGTGTGACGGTATTAGGAGGTGGGACTCCATGGTTGAGACTAGTGTCCTTCTAAGAGGAGGAAGAGAGCCTCTGCCATGTCATGTGTCATCTGCAAGCCAGGAAGAAGGCCCTCACCAGGAATCAAATCAGTCAGCACCTTAATCTCAAATTTCTAGTCTGCAGAACTGTGAGAAATAAATGCCTGTTGTTTAACATCCTCCCCTCTCCCAGTCTGCCCTTCCTTGGTATTTTGTTATAGCAGCCTAAGATGACTGAGCCAGTCACCTACTTGACAGTGTTCAGAGAGAGCTAAGGATTGCATAAAAGTCTTCTTGAGGACCAAGCTTGAAACTGGCAGTGTCACTTCCACCACGTTCTACTGGCAGAGTGGGTCTTGACACAGCCCAGATTCAGGAGGCAAGAAAAGGTGGGGGGGATGGGGACGTGAGGATTATGGCCTCTTTTGTTATCAATCTACCCATTTCGTCAAACTCAGAAATAGGAGTTTTAGAGTCAGAAAGATTCAAGTGTGAAATTAGCTGTGAGGTCTTGGGAAAATGACTTAATCTCCTGAAGACTCCTATTTCTTCACCTATAAAGTAGGGATAGTAATCATGTCAACTTCACATGAGAGTTGTAATGATTAAACAAGAAAAGAACTATGAGTGTGGTGTCTAGACATATTTAGCTATTAGTTATAACAGTGGTTCTCAATAAATATCAGCTTCATAGATATTTTATGTAAAGTACCTTCCAGTGAAGAAACTGTTTTGAGTCTCCCAAGTACAGTATTTTACAAATGGGGATACAAAGTGATTATAAGTCTTAAACTCAAAGCTCCTGATTCCTACCTGGTACGATATCACTATCCATGATTAAGGGAATTCTATTAATATAAAGCTTACTTACTCAAACTATTAATTGAGTATCCTTGCTTAAGCAGAGTAGTTTAGTGCTGTTTTCTATGTTCAACCAACTGACTTGTTAAGCCAGGCTTTTCAATAGACTTGTTCATTGCATAGAAAACTCTGGAAAGACAACTGTATAACATGATCATAAAAGTGGTCTCCATGGCATTTTGGCCATCTCGAGTAGAATCTTGGTCTCTCTTCCTTTAAACTGTGACACTATGACTTCCTTCTGTCATACTTTAAAGTCTAGGGATAAGGGCTCTTGAATCTCTTTCAAAAAACTTAAAATTTCCTTCAATGTCCTCTAAAGACAATATTCTGTCTTATCTACTGTAGGCCATCCTATATATGGCCACCAGAGTGATCATCTTAAAATGAATATCTGACAAGTCATGACCAACCTTCCTTGAGCTCTTAAGGGCCTATAGGATAAAAAACAAGCAGAACCCTTCATGATCTGGCCTCTGCCCACCTCCTCTGCTCAACAAAACCCCCGCTGCCTGCCATCCACTTACCATATTTTGGTGCTCTGAATACATATTCCATGCAGACTGGTTAAAGCATGACTGCATCTGAATTCTGGTTCTTCCACTGAATCGCATGTAACCTTGGACAACTTACTTGGTTTTCTGTGTTTAGGTCCCTTATCTATAGAGCAGGGAAAATTGTAGTGTCTAAAACAAAAATTTGAGAAACTTAAAAAATTAATGGGTATAGAGCACTTAGACCAGTGTCTGGAATAATAAATATTATGTTAACTATTCTTACTATTAGCCAATATAATCATCATGAAGTGATGCAGAATATTTCTACTTCCAGATGTGAAATCCCAGTGCTCAGAAGGATTAAGTGGCAGCAATAAGTGACACAGATGGTATTTGAGCCTAGGACTCTCTGACATCAGCACTGGATGCTGTCCACTATGCCAAGCTTCCTCCTGCCTCCTCTTCTATCTGAGAGAACCACCTACTCTTCTCTGAGAATACCGAGGCATCTCTCCCCTCTGTTCCATTGCCTGGAAACCTTTCATCCCATCCTGGTCCTCCAGTGTTCAAGTCAAGTATCATTTCCTCTCTGGGAAACTGCTAACCTTCTCCACACAGGCTCAGGCAACTTCCTCGGATCTAAACATACCCTGTGCTTTCCTCCATGGGAACCCATACTGCCCTGTACTGCCATCACTTTCCTACCAATTTTCTATAAGATGCTTAAGGATGACAACCAGGTATCATTTATTCTCCTATTCCCTGAATGAATGACTGAACCTTAGCTGTGTCCTAAGGAAGACACTAGAAGTGATAGCTCAGAGACTTCTGTAGGGAAAGGAGATATATAGTGCCTTGGTCTGGTAAATGTCCAACTGGGTAATGTGGGCTTCACTTTCTTTATCTGTATGAAGGCAATAACAACACCCCCTGTATAATTTAAGGACTTGGAGGAGAGATCAAATGAGGAAAATGAACATTCCATGACATCCATAAGAGATGTACACAAATGATATTCTCTTCTCTCCCTGCAACTCCCATAGCTGATCCCAGACTCTGAATACTTTAAGATGATTCAGAAAGGATTGAAAGAAAATCTACCCCTTGCCTACCAAAGCCCTAGTGTTTACATTGGCATCCTGCTTATATACCAGGGAGTCCTGGCATGCTGCCCTTGACTGGAAACTTCAGTGTGGAGTCAGCTCAACACAGAAACAAATCCTGGGATGGTCTCTAAGTTTCCACCAAGTAAGCTCCTTTAGCCTTGAATTTATAGTAATAGAGTCACAGCTATTGGGAAGGCACTGGAGGTCTAGGAGTTCAGATTCTACATGACTCTTTTTTTTTTAATGTGTATTTATTTTTGAGAGAGTGCAAGTGGGGCAGGGGCAGAGAGAGGAGGACAGAGGATCCAAAGTGGACTCGGCACTGACAGCAGCGATAGCAACTAGCTAAATATAGGGGTGAACTAACAAACCACAAGGTCATGACCTGAACCAAAGTCAGACATTCAAATGACGGAGCCACGCAGGTGCGCCTCTACATGACTTTTCTAGGGAAGGCCCAGATGAGAAGCAGAAAGAGGGTAACTTGCCTCAAGACACACTTGAGCTGGAACTCCAAGATTCTGAGGCAAGTGGGCTTTCCACTACACCTGTTTCCCTCATTCTTCCCTTTTGGCAGGTAATGGCTGCAAAATCTTTATAAATATGCAAGTGTGTTAACCCAGCTAGAGAATAGAGCAAGGCATTAACACAGATCTACCCCATTCCTGCTTCCTCATCTTCCTACACTTACTTGCTCTGTCTCTAGACAGGACTGGTGGTTCACAGGTGAAGAAATAGGGAACCATCCAACAAAATGGCTCACTGGATCACACAGTTCATGAACAGTGACACCAAAACCAGAGCGCGTAGCTTCTGAAACTAGTCCAGTGCCCCCTCACCCAATGTAAATAGCACATTTGATTTGTGCGGCAGTGCCAAAGACATCCATGCCCTAATTCCCAGGGCATGTGTTATTTTATGTGGCAAAGGGGAATTAATGTAACAGATGGAATTGAGGTTGTTCATAAATTGACCTTAAAATTGGGAGATTATCCTGGATTATCTGGGTGGGCCCAGTCGTTTAATGTGGAAAAGGGAAATGAGAGAGAGGGTCAGAGGAGTGTGACCTGAGAAAACTCAACCCTATGCTGCTGATTTTAAAGATGGAAGAGAGGTCACCAGCCAATGAACAAGAACAGCCCCTAGAAGTTGACAAGGCAAGGACATAGATTCTCCCATAGAACCTCCAGAAGGAAACACAGCCTTGCCCTCACCTGAATTTCAGCCCAGTGAGTCCCATTCTGGATTTCCAACCTCCAGAACTATCAGATTTTTGTTTAATTGTGTTCTTTAAACCACTAAGTTTTTGGCAATTTGTTATAGCAGCAAATTAAAAAGTAACACAGTGTCTAGGTGTAACTAGCTATATCCCAAGGTCATACCAACTGAGGAAGGACAAATGGGTCTTAACACGTAAGTGTGTGTTGTGTTCAATTCTTCCTCTACACATACAATAGAAGGAGCCTCAGCCTCCAGATCCCATTCCCTCTGTCCTACTATTATTGGTGTTTCTTTGCTTTATGAAGGCATTTCTATTGCACCTACTTCCCACACCTGAGCCAAACCATTCTGTTCGCTCTACACTTAGATGCCACACTGACCACTTTGGTCTCAATGAGACTCTGGAGCCCTTGATGCACCCAAGGAGAATGTTGTTCCACTGAGTCTTCCACTCACTAGAGTTTACCCCTTCCTCCCTAAGCCTCTCATCCAGCCCCCCACCGACTCATGTTCAGGAATAAATCTGCATAGAAAATCCATCTGATTTAGGATGCCCTGATTTCTGACCCCAGAAGCATTTCCATTGATCAAGTATATAACACCTGATGCCGTGTCCATCTGGATATGTTTATAGGGAGTTCCCTTCATTCTTTGTGGGACTAAGGCATCTCAAATCCAGATGGATATATTTAGGGATGAATTTAAGAAAGGTAAGAAAACCAGCAGGGACTAGGTCTGTTTTAGTTTATACACACTGCAAACCAATTGTGTGCCAAATATTTTACCCAACAGTATATAATCGTGTCATTTACGTTTCCCAGTTCAGGGCTCTGAGCTTCAGAGAGTTAACTCTTCCCCCACGCCACAGCCAGGAAGTAGAGTGTCTGGAATGCCAGGCCCAGGGAGGCTAGACCCCATGTGTACCGGAGCTCTGACTGCACCGGCTGCCATGAGCAGATATGTCCTCTCTGGAATCAGGAGTGGCTGTGCTGTCCTAACATATCCTCCCTACCCAACATGGGAGATGGACATGGATCTCCTCCGAAGTATGATTGATCAAGTGAGGGAGGGAACAGACCTGAAGGTAGCACCATCCCCAAGGGTTCGGGGTAGGCAGCTGACATCAGCCAGCAAGAAAAAAATCCATTTTTAAAACTGCAGAAGAAAAATTAAACTTGCAGTTTCATCATTTTATATAAAAAAATCAAGAATGAAAATAAACATGGTTCCAAGTTATTTCGTTCCGAATTTATTTTTAATGCCAATGACAACAAAATAGCTCTTTTATGAGTCATTTTACAAAACAGAAAACATGATTTCCTGAAATGGCATTTTACAGAAGCTTAAAGGAAACCACTATTTGAAATGAGAAAGAATTCAGCTAACTGTATTCACTTGGGGATCTTCCCCCACCCCACATCCTAGAATGCTCTCCCCTCTTTTCCCTAGCTACCTCCCTGTTCCTCCTACAACTCTCACTTTAGCTGTCATTTCCTCAGGGAATTTTTCTCTGGTCTGAATATCCCCTCATTTAAATAAGATACCCCAGTTACATACTCTCAAAGGACATTGTACTATGTCTTCATTGCACTTCCTGAAATTGTGATAATTATTCCATATGTGTTTATGTGCCAGGCTCTTAGACACATGGGCGTGTACACCCAGACAACTCTGTTCTCTTGGAGCTTACAGTCTCATTGGAGGAGGTGGATAGTTTCTTTGTTTCTCTCCTCAATTACACTAAGAAGTGCAGAATTTCCTAAAACAAAAGAACTTCAGGCAAGAAGCATAAGAGCACAGAGCAAGGAACACAGGCTAGTCATGTTTAGACATTAAACATACACGTAAACGTATGTCTCCCCTGTAAGACATTGTCTGTTTTGTTTGGCACATGTTAGGCCCTCATTAAATGATTATTGAAACACTTTATGAAATGGGAAGTAGACACTTATGACATGAGGGTTAGTGGTATAGTTAATGCCTGTGGTTTCTGGTCCAAAGCTGAATGCAGCAGGACTAAAACGTAAACATTTAGACTATTATCATTAATAATCCCACAAGGCACATGCCAACCCTCATCTCTGAGATGGATTCCAAACCTAATAAATCACTTGCCATCTTTAACTTAATTGTTCTATTGCTTGGGTTCTGCCCTGTTGACACCGCCTTCTTGAAGAAATGAGCCTGAGGTGACATGAGCTTTTGCTGACATGAGCTTTTCAGTCTTTGGATGGTCCTTCTTATAGTCTTCTTCAGCCTATTTCTAAGATGCTGTTCCCCCCTCAGGCATCTCTATTTCTTGTCCAAGGTCCAACTTGTATCAAGCAAGAAGAAAAACCTCAAGCTGCTATCTAGATGGGAGTTCATATTTTTATTTTGCTTAATCAGCACTTGCACAGCAATGACTATGTGCAGCAAAGACTAAGTTCCAGGCACTATTCTAATGTTTTATTAAATAATAATTCAATTTGGGTGGATAACTTTCACAACTCAAGAGTAAGGCATGACTGGAGATAATTCCAGACTCATATCCAAGAAATGGTGGTGCAAATGAATAGTGTTGACGATTTTGGCTGCCCTAGAAGCTCCTACAGCACCTCCTTCCTTGAGAATTAGCCAGTTGCCCATATCACTAGACACTGTTGTGAGAAGCCCCCAGGCACTTCTACCCAGAGTGCTGCCTGTCAGCCCCTCTCTCCAGGTGCTGATCCCCACCATATTCACCCACAACGTGCATGCATCATCACAAACATACATCCCAAGTACCTCTAGCCTTCAACATCCAAAACAGGGTTAACTTCCTCCTCCTTGATCCATCTTATATATTTCTATAGACCCATCCAACCTGGCCACAGTCCTCACCATCTCTCTCTTCACCTGTCTAGACTATCAATTAAAAGCCTTCTAGTCCATCTTGCTCTTTCTGCCTGCACCATCTTTCTTTCCCCCTACCTAGACAATTCTAAAAGTCTCCCCTCTGGTCTCTTTGATTTGAGTCCCCTCTCTAGTCTCTGAATATATGCTTTCCTAGATACTAGGTACTCTAGATACTCTACTAGATATTGTAGATACTCTCCTTCACACTTCCTTCAAATGACCTCATGGAAAATGGAAATCGGGTCATGACACACCTCTACATAAAATTCTTTAATGGCTTATTTTTGCCTTCAGAATAAAACAGGGAAGTCTTTAACTGGAAGGGGTAAGATAAATATGATCATATGTCTAGTCATACCTTTGGTACATGTGTCTTCACACCTGTGTGCCACAGACATCCCAAGCTGCAGGTCTCCATCTCTGCCTCATCTTCCCAGTCTCTGCTTCGGAATAGGCAATTCTGTCTAAATCAAATGTGCTTCCCACTTCCTCTGACTGGTTAACCACTCCTTCTCCCCCTGACCACCAGCTAAGATAGTATAGGATAGCAGCTAAGCGGATGAGGCAATCTACCTGGATTCAACTCTCAGTTCACATACCTCCATGCTACTTCACCTTTTCCATGCCTCAGTGTCCCCATCTATAAAATGAGGACTATAGTAACCTACCTCACAGACTTATTGTGAGGTAATATAGGTAAAGCCCTAATTATGGTGGCCCATGGCAAGCACTATGTGAGCTTTTATTATGATCAGCTCCTGCATATTACCAGCTTTATCCCAAGACCCCTTATGCATATATATTGTTTGTTAATTCACCAAACAATTTGTCTGTTTATTTTCAGTCTCTCACCTCACTAAAAGTTCCTTGAGAGCCAGGGCTGGGTTTTATTCATCCTGCCAACATCTAGCACAAAACATGGCATAGGCCAGCAGTTCAGTGGAAATTTATAGTACTAGCAAGTAATGCAAGTTTTCAGCTCTGCTCTTGCACATCCAACCTGGTACAGAGGAAACAGGACATGTCATTTAGTGTAGGACATTCAACCATACTGACAGGGAAGAGACAAGGGGGGGGAACAGTTTTAAGGAGAGGATTGAAGTTTATGTCTATGGCAATAGATGCCACCAAGCCTGAAATAGACAATATCTGCTTACAAAATCTGTAGCATAATTTTAAGCATTTCCTTGTCAGAGTATTGACAAAAAAATAAAACAAATATATCTTATTCATGTCCATAAAAGTTGGATGGTGATAGCCCCATGGCATCTTCAAGTTACAAAATGGAAGAATTAATTGAGGACTTAGAGAAATTTGAACTAGGAAAAGGGTAGAGCTGCTAAGACCTCTTACATGTGCAAAAGATGATCATCATTTTCAATCAGGTTGAAATCATCCCAATTTGCTGAAGTGTTTTAGGCAGTAAAACAATTGAATGATACAATTTCTAAATGCAAAACCTCTGTGTAATTATAGATACACCATGCATATATTCTGCCATGACATTTGCATATTCCCATTTGCATTGTTTACACAGAACCATGTTTCTTTTATTTTATAAAAGACAGAAATTTTTCAGGTAACTGTCCTCACCTAGGTCCAGTAAGAGCCTAAAGCCCTTTATTTGTCCTTGAATAAGGGTTGATGCACATGGCTTGGAGTCAGATCTGAGCTCCAGCATGGTCACTGCATTCAGGCTGTATGATTAACAGGTTTCTCCATTTCACTGAGTCTCAAGGTTCCTTATCTGTAAAATTAAAAATAGTACCTACATCACAAGTCAGATTTTGAGGTTTGAATGAGGTAATAAGTGCTAAATTTTTGGAGACTGTGAAGTACTGTGGATGTATAATTGGAACCCACCTATGTCTCTCAGGCAAAATAATGATAAGTCCAGAGTCACTGTAAAATCACCATGAACATTTCTTTGGCTTTGGAGTTAGACAGTTGGATAGATAGATACATAGATAGATGACAGATAATAAGAAATTGGTTTGTGTGGTTACAAGGGTAATAAAACTCCCAAGATCTTCTACCAGCAAGAGAGAGACCTAGAGGAGTCAAATTGTAATTCCAGACTGAATCCAAGGGCCTGAAGACCAGGAGAGTATATGGCTTAAGTTCCAGTTTGAAAGTTGGCAGGCTTGAGATCAAAATTAGAACTCATGTTTCAGTACAAGTCCAAAGGTTGGAAAAGACCAATGTCCCAGCTCAAACTGTCAAGCCAAGAGAGTTTCCTCTTACTCAATCTTTTTGTTCTATTCAGGTCTTCAAATTATTAGATGAGGCCCACCAACTTTGGGAAGGAAAATCTGCTTTAATCAGTCTACTGATTTCCACATTAATCTCATCCAGAAACACCCTCTTAGCTACACCAAGAATAATTTCTGTCAAATATTGGGACACTCCATACCCCAGTCAAACTGGCATATAAAATTAACTATCCCAATGAGGGTCCATGAGAGTTCCATCACAACTTATGGTGAATAATGCTCCCTGACCTTCCCTTGCAGATTTCAGTTAGAAGGTGGAAATATCTGAAAAATATGAGGATTTGGAAAGGTGCTCCATCAAGAGACAGGTGGATCTAAGTGTGGGAGGAAAAAGCAGGGAATACCAAGTACAAAATTAGCTTAACAGATTTTCAGAAATATGGACAAACCTATCATATATTTATGTATTCACTTTTCAACTAACATTTACTGAGGGTATAATACAGTCTAGGTATTTTACTGGTATAAGGGCCCAAACAATCAACTTAACCATAGAGCTTTCCCTCAAAGGACCTCTGGAAGCTGAACCCATGTTTTCAAATTTCTTCAGAATGATATGCCCATGAAACTCTAGACCAATTGGTTTGTAACTTTCCCTAAATCTGATGTAGTCCACCATACCACCACCAATGACACCACCATCTCCACCATAGAATTACAACTTCTAGTCCTACTTGCATAGACTGGGGTCTCACAATGCAGCAACCAAGTTAACTTTCCTTTCTTTTTCTGTTCTGCTAAAGATATTATCCAGAGTGGGGGGAAAAATGTCTATGTCAGCTTTTATACTCACAGTCCTATTTATATCACACAAATCAACACAAAACCATCAATAATTCCATAGATGCATACTGTTACTGTCTTCTTGTCCCAGTTTAATTACCATAATGATGAGCTGACAAAGACACTTCATGACAATTTCTTAAATTCCTATCCCATACTATGCCCTTTTATAGTTAGCCTCATGCTATTCTCACAACCTATGAAAGCTAAAACCAAGTGTCCATTGTCCAAATAAGTAGACAAAAATTTAGACACAATGAATAGTTTGTTCAATGTTCCCAAGATAGTGAAGAGCCAAGCTGGGTTTTGAAGCCATTTCTGTGTGACATCCTAGTCCATTCTTCACCTGCCACACTAGGTAGTTTTACTGAAAAGGAAGCTATAAAAAAGAAAATTGAAAGCAAATGTACTCTGTATGTACCCAGTTGCATTGCTAGCTACATGAAAAATGTGTTCAAGTATGAGAAGCCATTCCTGTTGGACCCTTGAACTTAGAGAGTGAATTATTTAGAAGGAATTCAGCAATAATTATTTTCTCCCTCACAAGTTCTTCATTGCTGAAATTTTGTTTTCCCTACAATAATACTTACAAATACTATCAGTAGTTTCTTTTGCTCACAAAGAGAAATTTCTTGGCCACTCCATCACCAACTCTGTAGGGACTTTCTTAATTAAGTCAGTTGTGTAGACTTTTTGAAGATTGTCTTAGTTTTGCCCAAACATCCATGTCCCCAGATTTTAGATGTTAAACAAATCATATGAACGCAAAGCAGTTCCTCATGGGTAACTTTGGGATGGAAGCAGGCATGAGGCCAATCCAATGTCAGTGAGATTACTGTCCTGAATCTATGTGGTAGCTTCTGGTGACTTCAGGTCCATAACTGACTTTTCTTGAATGGGCTTTAAGATTTCTTTTGCAATCACATGTATCTGGAATCATTCACCTGTGGCAGGAAGTGTATCATATTTTGGAAGATGAAAGGTGAGTTTGCAAGCCATAGCTGTACATTTCTCAGTTGTTCCAGACAAATAAGATGTTGAGGGCACATACCCTGCCCTTCTTCCTCCTTTTACCCTAGACTGGAACACTGGGGCACCACAGTTCTCAGACTGTGATGTGCATGAGAATCACCATCAGAGCCTTTTTAGAATGCACAGCACTATATCTAAAGCCCAGAGATCTTAATCATAGGTCTGGAATGGGTTCCTGGAATCTGTATTTTTAACAAGTGTCCCACATGATTCAGAGAAAACACTATAAAACCAACCATAGGAGAAACCTGTCTTAACCTGGGTCCCCAGAAAAGAGTTTAAAGCACTACTAGAAAATTTGATCTTAGGGAAACTAGGATGAAGGCAAATGGGAATGTGATGTTAGGAAGGAGACCCAATGTGATATGATGGCACTGAGCTGGCTCAGCATTTTGTATCATGCCCAAGTAAGTGTTCCATCCCACTATTGCATGGTGCTATCTTCCTAGGGTCCTTAAAAACTATTGAGTCCTTGACAGTCCCTTGGGAGGCATGAAAAGGAAAAGCTTATCTGCCAGATTATATTTCCCAATGTTCCCTATAGGATTTAACTCCCTTATACTTCCATTTGGGCTTAAGTGAGTACCTCATGCTTCAGAGGCAAATGAGGTGTTCAGAATTGGAGGTGAGAGGCTCAGGTATTGAATATCAGGTTAGGTGCTGGCAGACTGTTAAGTAGTAGATATGGAGTAGATGCAGTAGAGATGGCTGATGAAGCTCATGTAGAATGTGATTGTAACCAGAGCTGGGTCCTGACAGATGGCCTAAAGGATCTGTGGTAGCACATAAAAACATCCAATACAGAGCCCGGTGTCAACTTCCATGTTACTCCACCTGCCTAGATAACAAACTGTGGACCAGGACAAAATGGAGTCCTCAAAGTCAGTTAAGGGAACTGAACTCCATGCAGGCTATTAAATGAAACTCTGAACTGAAAACTCCCATCTTCTCTCCTCACCACATTCATCTCCACTTTGGACAAGATGTACTGGAGAACCACATGCCTGGAAAGTGGCCCTGGACCAGGCTGGAAGGAAGCCTTGAGAATGTGACTTGGGGAGAGGGCTTTATTGACCCCTCTTTTCTCTTACCTCTGTCACAATAAGACCCAGAGGGCCCTGCAGAGCCAGTATGAGTATAAAGAAAAGCAGGCATGGAGCAAGACATGAAGTTTAGTCTGGGAAGAAAAGCAGAGCAAGGAATGGTTTTGAGTTGGCCAGGTGTGAGTTAGGTCAAGCCTGACCCACCTGCTTTCTGATTTTGTAATACTGAAACTCTCAGAGATTCAATCTCCTTCTTTTTATAATGGGAGTGATGGGGAGCCTGGGTGCCTCAGTCAGTTGAGCGTCCCACTTCAGCACAGGTCATGGTCTCACAGTTTGTGAGTTCGAGCTCCATGCAGGCTTGTTGCTGTTGGCACGAAGCCCATTTCAGATCTTTGTCCTCCTCTTTCTGCCACCCCCCTGTTTGAACTCTCTCTCTCTCTCAAAAATAAATAAACATTGAAAAAATTTTAAGTAATAACAATAAAAAATGGGGGTGATGCCCACCTTAAGAAACCATGCAAATGCTTACCCAAGACAACATGAGCATAGTATCTGGGACTATACAGGTATCCAAACAGTGTGAGTGAATTTATACCTTACGTCTTCTTCAAAGTGTAGACAAGCAATGTAAATGTAGGCTGAAGGCCTGCACTCAGTCTCTGGTTGGATAGAAATTAATAGAATTTGGCAAACTTGCACAGTCAGCAAAAGAAGAAGGTTTATTGCACTGTGTTTATGCTGTTGGTGCTTATGCTGCTCAAAAGGCTTAAGTGGCAATTGTAGGGTCCTGGAAGATGACTCAGGGATGATTTCCTCCCATTCCCTATAACCAAGAGCAAAGGCTGAAGGAGCGGTATACCATGTCGTGAAGACAGGGCAGTCTTTCTGTTAGACAGCCTAGAAGAGTTGAATACATTATCTCAAGGGCTAATTAAAGAGAAATTGTAGCTGCTAGTCATAAGATCGCTGACCACCAGCATTTAAAGCCATGGTCTCTCCCTCTACAACACATGAAAATGGTCTATCATACTTGTATTCCTTAAAAACCTCAGATCACTTATTTTAAAACAAATTACAGGGGCACCTGAGTGACTCTGTCAATTAAGCATTCAACTTCGGCTCAGGTCATGATCTCACAGTTCATGAATGCAAGCCCTGAGTCAGGCTGTGTGTTGACAGCTCAGAGCCTAGAGCCTGCTTCAGATTCTCTGTCTCCCTCTCTCTCTGCCTCTCCCCTACTAGCACTCTGTCTCTTTCTCTCTTAAAAATAAATAAACCTTACCAAAATTTTATTTTAAAAACTTCCAAACTAATGGTGTGTCAAAGTTATAAACTTAAGTCTCTGTGTTAGTTTCTGAGGGCTTCTGTAACATGTACCACAAATTAGGTCAGTTAAAACCACAGAAATGTCTTTTACATTTCTGGAGGCCAGCTGTCTTCCATCAACCTGTCAGCGGGACTGCGCTCCCTCCAAAACCTATAGCAGAGGACCCTTCCTTGCCTCTGCCAGCTTCTACCAGCCCAGACATTCCTTGGCTTGTGGCCACATCAGTCAGATCTCTGCCTTCATCTCCACATGGCCATCTTCTCCCCATGCATGTCTGTGTCATCATAGGGTATTCTCCGTCCTGTGTGTCTCTCCTCTTGTTACAAGAACCCTGGTCATTTTGGCTTTGGCCACCCAAACAACCTCATCTTAAATTGGTTGCATCTCTAACAAAGTTTGCATTCTGATGTGCTTGGGTTATGATTTCAACATATCCTTTCAGGAGGACACAATTCAACCCATAACAGGCTCTAAAATTAAAATATTACTGAACAAATCCATTCTTTAATTATACCTCACTTTTATTCCTGACCCTTTTCTCCCATCAACACCATCAGAATCACGATCACATTGCTTCTGACACAGTCTCATCCTATTCACACCTGTTGCTATGATAGACCAGGCTCAAAAAGAACCAAATGAAGTGACAGTCTTGCAAATCCAACAGCTTCCCTGATGCCCCAGAATGGGTTCTACTTCCCAATTGAAATTCCAGTACATATACATTCACAGGCCTATAATTAAAACCCTGCCCCCTCATTGATTTATTAGAAAATATTCAATCCATATTGCACAATTTCTCAGTACAGGAACCATGCCTTCATCTAAGACCTAGTACTAGCCCTATGAAGGCATAGTATTCAAGTTATTCAGCATCAATTGAAAAACCTATGTAACTCTTTCTTTTTCTCTTTTCCGTCTGCTAACCTACAAGGCTGCATAAGTCCTGTTCCACGTGCCAGAACAGAGAATAAACAACACAGATTTAAGTCCAGGCCCAATGAGGTGGTATCATTCCTTTGCTAACATTCATTGAGTAACCATTCTGTGCCCAGGGATGGCAATCTCTACATGGTAGATTCCAACAGGACAAACCCCATGTGGAGCATGTATTTCAAAAAACCTTTCCTTGTTCTCCCTCTAAAGTGCCATAGAACTCTTTCTTCCACATCTCATTTTTATAGCCTTCTTCTTAGGATTGTAGTTGTTATGGACTGAATGTTTATATCCCCTTAAAATTCATACATTGAAATACTACCCCTCCATGCAATGGTGTAAGTAGGTGGCCCCTTTGAGAAGTGACTAGGATGAGATGAGGTCAAGCAGACGGGGAGCCTCAGGAATGGATTAGTGCTCTCCTAGCAGTCACTAAACACCTTGCTCCCTGTCTTTGCTGTGAGGATACAACCAGAAGTTGGCAGTCTACAACTGAAAGAGTGCTCTCGCCAGAACCTAACCATGCTGACACCCTGAGCTAGGACTTCCAACCTCTATAACTATGAAGAACAAGTTTCCATTGTTGATAAGTTCCCCGGTCTACGGTACTTTGTTACAGCAGCCTGAATTAACAAAGACCAAAGGCTGTTACAGCAGCCCAAATTAACAAGACCAAAGGCTAGTGCCTTCCCTTGGTTGTTATAAAATACTTTTAGGTGTTTAATGTGTGATCACTAAGGAATCATGCTCCCACTGCCTCTTAGAAAACCCCAGAGCCACAGAAGGCTCCTGGCACAGCATGTACTATATGAAGAACACCAGCCTTAATCCAAGTCACAAAACTGCCAGCTTCACAATTGCTAACTGTGAACTCAGTCCTTACTTTTAACTTCACTGACCCTCTGTTTCCTCTTAAAAAAAGAAAAACTATTGGCTGGGACAAGTTTGTCCTTGTCCAATAGTTTCCCAGCTGTGGGATTCAGTCAAGACATATAACTTCACTGCTTTGAGTCTCAAAAATAAAAATTATGAGTGGCAGGTGCATTATAGACTGAGGTGCAAATGAATAAAAGCAAAGTTCAGGAAAAGAGTTTGAAAAGTGTAGTTACTCTACTTCTACCAGCTACAGTTATTCCTATTTGCCTTAAAGACAGAAAAGCAATTTTAGTTCCCTTCTCCTTCTTCCTAGAAAAGAAAAATTAAAAAAGGAAAAAGTCAGAGAGAGAGAGTGAGAGGTTAAAAGCCCTGTCTCCACTTAAAAGGCAAAGGTCTGACTCCATTTTTGGCATTAGGCATGGCCTCCTTCCTCTCTTTTCTGAGTCCTGCCTTGTTCCACTGCTTCTCCTACTGATGGCTCATCCTACGTGCTAAGAGAAACCTTTCAAAGATTCCCCTGTGATGTTCCTGCTATTTTCTTAATCCAATTCTCACTTCAAGACCTAAATCCAACCAATGTGAGGACAGATGGCATGGGGCCCTTTGCCCTGCCAATTTAGCAACCCTGGCAATGGTTCAGCCCCTGCGTGGAGAGGGAGTGATTTTGCCTGCATAGGTTAAAAATACCACAGTATTTTAACCTCAGGCAAAAGTATTTGGCAAACAACCCATTGCAGATTTGCATGTGTGTGGATGATGTCACACTCCTCACCAGATTTGTCTAAACAAGGCTCTGCTCAACATAAATGGCTAACTGTGACTGCCATTTAAATGTAGAATTAGGAGACATAGCCTTGCTAGTCTTTAAAGAGATTTACCTGAGAGGCTGGAACATGTGCCATTGTCTTCATTCTTCTCCTGACTCACCTTGGGGGTCAGTCAGACTCCCTCCACTTTCTCATTTGAAAATGAGAGGCGTGGTCTACAATCAATTCCATTCACCCAATTGCTGGGTGACACAGACACAGTGGGTTCTTGGTGTTGTAAAGGATTCCAAGATGAGAAACAACTATAACCCCTCTCAAGGATTTAGTAAGACATATGAAGCTCAACCCCCAAAGCTCATCACTTCCTCAACAACTTCTTATGGGGTTACCTCCACTCAGAAATCCCTACCTTCCAAAGCTACATCTAGCTGGGTCCTTTTCTTCACTCAGGCCTTGGCTCAAATGTCACCTCTGCAGAAACTCAACCTCACACTGCCTTATATGAAGAAACACCCTACCCCATATATCCCAGGCCACTCTTTGTCCTGCTAGCTTGTATCATTCATTGTGCTGCACTTTCTCTTACATATCCCTTTCTCACTGGCATTTCACCAGGCCCAATAGCCGCTGCCATTTCTTGTTCCCATGGCCTTGTCAGGACAGACACACTCGCACTGTGGAGCCCTCATGACTCCAAAGCTGGGAGACAGTGGGGACAAATGACTCTATCACCAGTGTGGTGAGAATTTGGTGATGCTGAGGCTCTGCTTTTTCAGGTGGGTAACAGTAACAATGATGCCAATATGGAGACATAATTGTGATAATTAAATTATGCATTTATGCAAAGTGCCTAGAACAATGAGGTCTTACTTAATGTTAGCCTCGTGAGGCTCTTCCAGTGAAAAGTAGTGTGAACTAAGCACTGAATTCGTATCTAATGGATATTTATTTAATAAACCACCTAGCATTTCTATGAATGCAGAGATTTAAGAGAAAGGCTCTTTCTGCATTTACTTTTCATTTCCATGCTGTAATTTCCAAAGAAGTTAGGCACAAATACAACAAAACTCAGCTAGAAAATATATCCAAAGTTCAGAAACCTTGTTATGTTCACAATGGCCCTTCACCTCTGGCGTGTGAACTCCTACACTGAGCCCTGGGTCTACCTGCATTAGGGTTTGCCTTCCTGTAGGATGTATTAGGAAGCCAGGGACTTCTGAAGGTCATTTCCGGAGAGAATGAACTTATATGAGAACAATCCCACCTGCTATAGTTCCCCAGACACCAGATGAGCTTGAATATCAACTGTGTTTATATGTTGGGTTTTCCCTAGGGAGCTACTTCTCTGCAGTCATGAAAATTGCCCAGCTGAGGACATAGACCCAGTTGACATGGAGCGCATTTGAAACTCAGCACAGAGCTCAACTCATGCTCAGATCAAGATTTCCCTTTCCAGAGTGCTAGTGAGGTGTGTGAGAGAGATCACAGCTAATTGAGAGAAGCTCATAATATGTTTCCTGGAGGAGATAGGATGTAGGATGAAAGGCAATTAGTGTAAGGTGAGCCCCTTTCAGGGGCCCAAAGTCAAACTGCCCAAGGCCCTGACATAAACAGGGGCAAAACTATGAAAAAAAAAAAAAATACAGAAATGATAGTGCCAATTAACCCAGGTTCTCACACAGAAGCTCTCGTATAATTTATAAAAAAACTACATGGATTTTGCTTCATGACAGGAGACAGTACCCTCAACTAGAAATTTATAAAACAAACACACCTACCATGATGGTGTTGAACAGTCTTTCTTGTGTTTGGGGGCATATGTGTGTGCATATACACCTTGTTTGTCGATATTAGGCCTTGACACCATCCTGAGACCAGCTGTGGGACAGGAGCCTGAACTTGGCAGTCACCACACACCAAAAGGAGGGAAACAAACACCAAACACCAGGATGTTTAGGATGCTTACCCAGGACCAGCAATTTTCTTTTAAGCACCTGAAGTTATCTTGTTCAAAAAATTGCAAAAGAAAACCAATGAGAGAGCAAGAACAGCAGGAAAGTGGTTAGGCCAGGCATTATGATTTTTTGTTTTTGTTTTTGCTTTTTTGGCCTCTCCAACACACTGTCTCAGCTCTAGAGAAAAGCAATTGAGAATTAAGCCTGTTTTTGTGTAGAATGTTTATTCACAAGAAGCCAGTTTCTCTGGGGAAAAGTGAGTAATGGGTACTCCATGGGATCTCTCTACATGGTTTTGGCAATTGCTTGTGAGTCTATAATTATTCCAAAATAAGAATTTTTTAAATAAGTGATTTTTAAAATATAGATACAAATTTCAGTTTCTCCATATGTGCATTAAATTCATAGAAGTTGAAAAAATATTTGGTGACCTGTTTGAATGGGTTCCAGATTGTTGACATGTGGTTATACCTTCTCTTCTACCTACATTTATGAGATAAATTTATCATTTCATGCACTGAAACTGCCATGGGGTTAAGAATATCATGCTCCTTTTCTTTTAAGGGTGAGAAATGAGGGAATCAGTTAAGTTAGATAACTTGCTGAAAGTAATTCAATTAGTGGAGCCAGGAGGGATTTGAACAAAGCCAGAGTAACTCCAAAGCCTGACAGTCTTGCAGGTCTGCCTCCCAGAAGGGCCTCCAAGAGCCAGTAAAAGCTTTCTTTCCCTCCATCCCAGGACCCATGGTCCTACTTGGATATAATTAGGTCTTAAAAGTCCTGCTTTCTGGTTTTTTGTGGGGTTTCTTTTTTGTTTTTGTTTTTGTTTGGTTTTGTTTTCCTGTAATTCTTCCACACAATATACCTAAGGTCTTCATATCCTGAGTGGACTAGCCAGAGAGTAAATTCTCAACAAACTCACTGTGTCAAGCATTGACAGAAATGTCCCATTCAGACCCGCAGGGAACTCAGCACATACCCATCCTTTTTTCATAGTCATGCTGGGTCACTTACCCAACCATCAGGTAGTATTTCTGGTGGCTTCATATTATGCTGTAGTGGCACTGTAAGAAGGCCCCAGGGAAAACCAAGGGACTGATATTAATTAGATGCCAGGCATAGTACGAGACACTTTGTAGGAGGTAAGTAATGCAATCCTCACAGTAAATATTATCATCCCCAATTTACATATGAGACAGATGGTCAAGTCTTTTGCCCAAATCCAGGTAGACTTTCAGTGATATATCGCACAAATTTTGATCTGGCCATTAAAACCCAAACTCCTCTAGATTTTCCCAATACCCTTTAGCATGACTCAAGGTTCATGGACCCCATAAACTATGCAGGTGGGATATGAAGTGCGGTGGGCAAGAGATAAGAGCCCATGAAGCAATTAACACAAAATAAATTATCACCCAAATCAAAGATGACTGTGAGGGAGTCCTCCAACTGAGGAATGTAGGATGGATAGCAAGAAAAAGGAAGACATGATGGGAGCCTGTGGGTGGCTGGCTCAGACTCAGAGAGCACAGCGGGTCTCTCTAGCTGCTTCTGTGCCACACTCTCCCTGTTGTCTCTGCCCTTAGTCGCCTTTGCTTTTTTAAGTTCCACCAGTGAGCTACAGATGCTGACCTTTACACCTAGGCATTTAGACAAACTATGGCTTTGACCATGAATGTTCTCCTTGATCTTTGCTCCCTCCTTCTCCTTTCCTTCCTGCTCCTTTATTTCCTTCTTTCCATTCTTCTTCCCTTCTTTTCTTTTTCTCCTTCCTTCTTTCCATCCCTTTCTCTCCCACCCCACTTTCCCCTCTTTAGGTCTAGCAAATTCTAGCTCACCATTAAAGACCTTACTATTACCCCATCGTAAGGGGAGTCTTCCCTGAGTCCCCAGAGTAAGCCACCTACACTAATAACCACATTCTTACTATACCAAACTATCTTCAATTCTCCTTTGGTAAAAAGCAGGGACCTTTCATATGATCAAGATTTAAGTTTCTGTTGCAGTCCAACTACTAACTAGATTCCAACATGGGCATTAGGGTTTTTTTCCCCAAAGAAGGGTACAGTAACTACCTTCCCTGTATCTACCCCCTGGATGATCTTCTCCCACATTTATTCTGGAGTTGGTCTTGTGATTTACTTTGGCTAATGGGACCATGGCAAACAGAATACAAGCAGATACTCAGAAAAGACTGGAGCCTGAGACTTTCCCACTCTGCTGCACCTTAAGCCCTGAGGCTACCATGTAAATGAGACTGACCTAGTCTTTTGGATGGTGAGAAGCCAGGTGGAGAAGTAAGGCACCTGGCTGACTTCCTGCCATGAATATAAGGAGCCCATGTCCTCCAGCTGCCTGTCAGCCAACCAGCAGAGACCAGATGATCGGATCCTGCTGTGAGTTGAGTTGTGCCCCCCACAGCCAAATTCATATGTTAAAATCCTAACCTCTAGTACCTCAGAATGTGACCTGACTTGAAGACAGGGTCTTCAAAAGGTAGTCAAGTTAAAATGAGGTCATTAGAGTGGGCTCTACTCCTATGTGACTGGTGTCCTTATAAGAAGAGGAAATATGGACACAGGCATGGGAAGAATGCCATGTGAAGGTGAAGATCCCCATCTACAAGCCAAAACAGAGGCCTGGAATAGGCTCTATCTTCAGAGCCTCGAAGGAACCAATCCTGTGGACACCTTGATTCAGACTTCTGGCCTCCAGAATGGAGAAGCAGACAATGCATTTGTCTTGCTTTAACCACCGACTGGGTAGAGCTTTGCTACGGCAGCCCCAGGAAACCAACACAAGCCCAGAGCAATGAACCAATCAAGTGAGCCACACAGTAGTGAGATAAATAAGATGGCTACTGTTTTAAGTCCCTAGTACATCAAAAGCTAATTGATAAAGTGGGTAAAGGTCTTGGATTCCCCTAGGCTTCAGTTCTCACAATTACAACATGAGTTTGTATAAATGCATTTTCTTCACATGATTATCAGTAAGATTTAGGAAGATAATGCTTGCAAATTGGTCAGCACAGTTCTTGGCACATAATTAACATTTAATGAGTGCTTACTTTAGTCTTACCTTGAGGGTATATGTTAAGTCAACTCCAGATTTATCTACCCAAGAAAAGATAAACTTCTACCTGTGAATTTATTTTAAATGATATTAGGATTTATTGTGGGATTCAACCTCAATTACTATAAAACTAGAGGGTAAAGTGGCACATGCTGGATTGCAGCAGGCATTCGCCAGGACTTACTGCCAGCTTAAATGAACCGGAAGCAAGGCAGAGAGAAATTAAATATGCTGAGCACCTAATATGTGCCCCAAATCTTGCTACATGTCTTTATTTATATTATTTTGTTCATTTCTTGGAAAGCTCTAAAATATAAATATTACTATCCCTGAATCACAGGCATGGAAGCTAGTTGACAAACTGCAACTTGTCTGAGACCACACAATTAATGATTAATACAACCGGAAGAAGAGCCAGGCATTTGTCATGCCAGACCCACGTTCTCACCACAGCACCTGAAGGATCTGGTCCACATGTCTTACGTGGTCTCAGGAAGCCACTGCAACATCAGGTCGTAAGTTAATCAGTGTTCAGCGTGCATGTGAATCAAGAGTGGCAAAACCTACCTTTCATGCTTGAGTGTTGCTCCACAATCTGTGAGTGTGTTCTTGTAGCTGTGAAGGGCTGCTTAGGGACTCTGTGTATCTCTAAGGACATCCTTTGGGGTTGAGAGACTTTCACATACTGCACTTAGACCTAAGAGGAAGTCCTACCCACACACAGGTCCCACCACCCTAGTCTGTGGCTGCATTTCACAGGAAACACAACCTCAAACGGACCTAGGAGGGGCTTTCTGCTGAAGGACACTGCTTTGCGTTGAGAGTAGTGCACTGCACTGCCTTACGGATTACCAGCTGTCAGACTTCTCTGCAATGTCGCCAAGGGGGTCCCTCGCAGGAGACCAGCATCTCAGCACAGGACCTTGAGCACGGCCACACTCTTCAGGTAAACTAAGTAGGCCAGCTCCATCTAAGTGGGCATCTCACTGGCATAAATGATCATTAGGAAAGAGCTGACACCATGCCAAAAAAAAAAAAGGGGTTTTATAACATTAAATGCTGGGCCTTCTAAAAAGCATCGAGCGGCATAAAGAAAGCCAGCTCCCTTAACTCAGTTTTTAAAGATCTCTTCATTCTGCTGGAAGAAAGAATCAAGATACCTACCCATTAAAAATTAAAAGGCTAGATGTTTTCAGTCTTCTCATCCTGGAGCTTGGACCCCCTGACTGTTTGCTCCTAAAATCCAAAGGCCAGGCCGGTTGCTGCCTTTCTTGGTTGACCTTCATTAGGACAACCACCTAGAAAGGCAGCTTCAAGTCAAAGTAGGTCACTGAAAGTAGAAGTTAACTCTTGGAGCCCCTGTGGATATATATATATATATATATATATATATATATTTTATGTTCTAAATTGAAATAGTTTCCTTTCTGGTTTGGTGTGACTTTGGAATCACGCCAATCATTCTTCTGCGCTCACAGGGATGAGGACCCCAAGAGTAAGGGTGAAGGTGGGGACAGTGTTCCCCCTCTAAGGTGCGGGGCAGGGGAGGGGCATCTCTGTTGGGTTTTTCTTGAAGAGAACAAACAAAACATAAACGAGTGACACAGAAAAGAGAGTTAAGTGTCATCAAAGTCTGTCTGCTTTACAGACACGTAAAGACACAAGATACAGTCATGGCTAAAATTTATCAATACTGATTTTTTTATTGTGTGCCAATGTTACTTACCTGAGTATGCTCTTTGCTTCTCTTATATCATAGCCCCTTAGTGCTGTTTCCCCCTTGAACTCCCAGAGGCCCCTCAAACCACAGGGAATGGTTATTTCAAAAGCCAGGAAGACAGTGGTAGTAAGGCCAATTGGAGGTCTGCCGGAGAAATGACAAAATTTCAGAAAGCCTCTGAGAAACTAAAGATAAAATATGCCCCAGAGAAACAGGAAAGGTGACTGGCATTTACAGCTGTCTCTCTTGAAAGCCGGTCTGTGTGCATTAACTCACCTGATCCTCACACCTCACTTCGAGTTAGGTAGTATATCTCTGGTTTATAGGAGAACTTGAGTGGTCCAAGTGAGTGTTCAACGTTGTCCAGCCACTGATGTCCTAACAGAATTCAGAGGTACCCTGATTGCACCTGAGCTGACCAAGAGGAATAGTTTTTCTTGGCAGCTTCCTAGAGTTCATCTTGCAGCCATTCCTGGAGCAGTGTTAGACACTGGCCATCTAAAGGCGATATTTCTCCTTTTTCTCTCTAAGGAATCCTCTCAGATGACTCCATAAACAAGACCATTCTAAAACCAAAGATTATTCTTTTCTGTACCATCTGGCCAGCATTGGTCTTCACATCAGGAGACCCTATTTCTAGCTCACTTTGCCTTGAGTCAGGTGCTGTCCTGGAAAGACTGTGGGATTTAACGTCTGACAAGTTGGTCCAGATCCAAACTCTGCCACTTGGACCAGACATGCTACTTTATCTCCTTCAATCCTCAATTCCTGCATCTTTATAATGGAGCAGCATCACATAGCACTTGCACTGAGAACTTCTTAGCCTCAATAATATAATATTTACATTAAATGAAATATGGTACATATATAACACTTGGTAGGCACTAAGTAAATGATGGTTCACTTGTCATTACTTTCTTCACCCCAAATCAACGCTGGCCTTATTCCTAAAACATGCCCATAACCACCATGAAATTTTTAATACAGATACATTTATGAATATTTCATTTTAACAAACTCATTAGAGAATAGTAATATACCACAGTTTCATTGCCTGTGCAGGCAGCCTTCACTAAGTAGAGAGAGTGACTTCAGGTCATTTAAAAGATGCCACAGAGGCTAAGGAGAGTTTATGGGGGTGTATAGCATGGTGAAAGAGAAAGAGAAGGAACTTTGAAGTCAGTCTAAACCGTAATGAACGTGGTGTGCAACTTCTGTGTCTTGGGGTAAGTGGCTTACCCTCTCTGAGCTTCAGTTTGATGTTGATGCGTTGTAATTTGAAACTGGGTAAAATAATACACTTTGTGTGTTGCTGTGAATGTGAGAGCAGATGTACATGCAGCGTCTGACACAGAAATGATATTTGGGCAATGGACAAATGGCAGCTAGGCAGTTTCATTGCCAAGGTCACACGGTCAGTAGCAGAGCTAGATGGAAGTATCTTTTTCTGAACACCATTACATAAAGTAGTTGTGTTCAGGTGTTGACTATACTTCAATAATAATTTTTAAAAAGCTGTTATATGCACCATTGCAGACAACTGCCAAGGTCCACCAAGACCTGAGTTCTGGAGAGTTCCTCCAGGCTATGTCTACCCGTTCTTGCATGAGAAAGAAACAATGCTCAAAGGGGTTACATCATTAAACAGAGATAACTATTCAAATCTAAGTTAGATTTATTTTTACAGATTGAAACAAAATCTCCAGTGATATTGTGAAGTGAATTATCAATAAGTCTGAGAAAGATCCAGTTAAATAAGTTCAATATCAGTAACTTAAGAAAGAAAAATTACCATGAAAAACAAACAGTGGAAAAAAAGTCATTATGGGAATATCCTTTGTGGGTTTTGTTTCATTTGTTACTTTTGTGGACAGAATATATTGGAAATCATCATCATGGTTCACTCTTTATTTTTAGTGGGTATATTTATTCTTACTCTGTCCAAGAGGATGCTTAGGTTCAGAGAAATTCCCTACATTGTCCATTTTACACAGTGAATAAGAGGGAAAGTCAGAAATGGGACCCAGGTCTTCCTGAGTCCACAAGCAATAGCAAAACAAGTGTATAAGTTTGGTTATATTATTTCATTAGTGATGCTAATTGAAAGATTCTTTCCAGACACCTAAGCATTAGAAATGAAAGTCCGCAGTACACAGCTATTTGCTTTATAAACTAAGAGGAGCCAAAAGATCTGGACACAACATGGAAATTCAATATCCATGTTTGAAGGCATAGCCTTCCATGGTGGTGGGTTCTCTGTTGAATTTAGCGTGAGATAAATATGAGGGGTGGCTAATAGCCCAGGCCCAACCTCTGAGAGTCTCTGTGGACCCAGATTTAGTTATCAGCTTTGCAGATTTCATCCAGGGTATCCAAAGTTGATGGGACTCAGGGATGTTGTTTCGAGCATTCTGGCATTGTACATTTATCTTCTGTAACTCCGTTCAAGTGTTAAAAGTGTACATCGGTTATATGTTCCTTTCCAGTAATCAAATCTATGCAAGAAACCAAATTACTGCCAGAAGGTAGCCTTCTGAAAACAAAGTCAGAGCTAGGTGATTACAGTCGTTCAGTTCACCAAGGTACGGATGGTCTGATATCTTGATAGACACCCAGGAGGCAGTCTGCCCCATGACTACCTATGGATGTTCATAGATCAGGTTCCCCTTACTTCTGAGCATGGCTGGGGATATCCTGACCAGCTCTACTTGTCTGGATATCCCCTGTAAGAACACTTCCTTACCCCAAACTCCTACTTCTGTTCTCAAACTCTTTTTACTACACATTCCACCCACTCCTTGAGAAATAAATAGCCTGTGTTTGGATTCAGACTGTTACTTCCTAGAAGAATGATTTGGGGCATTATTTAACCTCTCAGGACCTCTAGTTATCCTTTATAAAATGGAATTGCAATACCCACCTTCTGGATTTGTGGGGAGAAATGATATGCAGTATATAAAAAGTATGCATTATAGTGGGCAGCAATTATTAAGTGCCAAGTAAAGAACAGTGGCTATAAAAGAATTTTTAGCACAGTTATCATGAGTTTATTTTATATACAGGCAAGCTTTCATTAGATTCTTTGGATATTTTTTTGTTTCGCTTTATTGTGTATTGACTGGGGCACCTAGGTGGTCAGTCAGTTAAGCCTCCCATTTCAGCTCAGGTCATGATTTTGTGGTTCATGAGTTGGAGCCCTGCGTTGGGCTCTGTGCTGACAGCTTAGGGCCTGGAGCCTACATTTGATTCTGTGTCTCCCTCTCTCTGACCCTTGACTGCTTGCTCTCTCTGTCTGTCTGTCTGTCTCTCTCTCTCTCTCAAGAATAAATAAACATTAAAAAAAAGAGTTTTGACCTAAAGAAATCCTCTTTTAAGGTGACTTCTCCAGGAAGCTAATCTCATCGTTTTCTGATTATTTTAATCGTTCATCTATCAAAGTCTCGATAGCATCTTACAACTCCCCAAGTGTACTGATCCTCTGAAAGTATTAAGACTTAATGAAAAATGATAAAAATTTCTTTAGAACACTTTCCTTGCCAATTTCAAATCCTCACTGTCCTTCATGGTACTGACGCTTAGGAATTGCTCAACAGTTGCCTGTTGAACAATATTGCATAGCTACTTATAGTTGACAAGATACTTTCACTTCCACCATCCCACTTGGTCTTCAAACCCATCCTATAAGCAGGGCAGGCAGTGTTTATATCCCCTTTTTTTCGGGCTGGAGAAACTGAGACTCAAGTTGCATGACATGCTGTACAGTTCAGCACACCTGGGCTTAGGGATTTGCTTCCAATCTTGCCAAGTGAGCGATCCTGAGTAAAAGAAAAGTCAAAGAAAGAGTTAATTATATGGAGGAAGCTCAATTCAGGAGTTAAGTTCTAAATGCTCTTGAAGTTACAAAGAAAGCAATGACCTCATCTGAATCCACACTGTGCATTTGTTCAGTAGACAGATTTGGCTCAAGAGAAGTCTTGTTGAACAAAATGACAGTATTGCTCAATATTGAAAAATCTGGGTCATTTGGATTGTTGCTGTACAGTGGAATCTAAAGTAAACAGGGTGTCCTACATAGGGTTCTGGAATTCAGCAGATGGCATTACTTTTATTTTTGTTGTTGTTGTTGTCGTTGTTTTTGTTATAGATTACATTACTCTCAGTCCAGTCTCTATTAGACTACCTGACTTTTCATGCCCCATTTTTGGATTTAAAAATGCTCTCAAACTTCTTTGAGGCCCACCTTACTGTGAAACAGCTTATCAGAAAATGACAGGCATATAGCAAGTGCTTAATACATGAGTATTTCAAGAATGACAGTGCTTTCACCTGCAGACTTTAGATGTCCATGGGGGAAGTAGGGTCACCAGACCTGTCTCTACCCCAAGGCCAGCCTATAAATTGTGGCAGATGATGACAGATAGACAATAGATGGCAGACAGATGGACAGATAAATGGATGGATGGATGGATGGATGGATGGATGGATGGATGGATGGATGGATAGACAGACAGACAGACAGACAGACAGACATACAGATAGATAGATAGATGATAGATTAGGGGTCTGGCAGTACTGGTCCCAATCAGTGCAATTCTGCCATGATTTATGACAGCCAAATGAAAATGGGGTGACGCAAACAAATAAGTCTTTTTGAAAAATGATAAGGAAACATCTAATTAGGCTCCTGATCATTTACATTTTAGTTTTGCTACAGTCAAGTTTTATCTGAGCAATAGAACAACTTCAATGATAAGAAGGCAGGAAGAGGGAATGATGAAGAAAAGGATGGGGAGAAAGAGGAGAGGAAAGAAGAGGAAAATGAAGGAAGGGAGAACAGAAGGAAGAAAATGGATATAAGAAAACAACAGGGGTGAGAGAGAAAAAGGATAAAGAAAGAGACTATTTACTATAACATTTAAAGCGTGGCGGGGGGGGGAGAAAAAGCCTATTATGGAAGGAAAGGAATGCCTTCTGGAAAAGAGACAAGAAGATGTGTTTTAAAAACAAAATGCACTAGGAGGAATAAGTCTATAGATTGCATCAGATCATTAAGGGTGTTTTCAAAATCATTTAAAATAAAAAATGGATGCACATTCACATTGACTTGAGATACTTAAGGGAAGTTACTTGTTACCAGGACAGTTGCAAAATCTTTTTTTAAAATATGCCCATACTTAATAGCAGAAAAAGTAGGAAAGCAGTCTCCCATATTCCTCAAAAAAAAATCTATACTAACAATCCATATGACTCCAAAGCCTTCCATTTGTTGGAAATCCAATAAAATTAAATGTTATACTTAATTAAATGTAGCTGATTGCTCTGACCAGGGTACAGAAATAGAAATCTAATCAGCATACAGCTTCCTCTAAGTCTGAGCATTCCTCTAAGTCAAAGATGTCACTTTCTCATTTTTATGTGAAAATAGAAGAAAATTGCATACAATTGGGACCAAATTAATAAACATCTGTGTCTGAGAAATCAGATATTTTAACACATTTACTTAAAGCACATGGAGGTGTGCATAGGCACACACACACACACACATACACACACATTCCCTGTCCCTTTTCTCCAAATATTCACCCGGTAGCCCCTCCTTCCCTCCATCAACTCCAAGTAACGTCCACCACTTCGGATCTGTTGGTTGTGAAGGTATAGAAAATCAGATGTGTGTTGTATGCACTTCATGTTCGGTTCTTCTTCTGTTTTGTGTTTTAATGAGGAAAAGAATCAAGCCTTCATTTTGACCCTCCCTTCCAGCCTTGACCCAGTTTTAGCTGTGGAACTATGTCGTACCTTCTTGACTATCTTTAATATTCTCCACAGTTCATAGTTTGCTTTCAGCCATTTCCTCTATCTCTGCTCAGGTGCACCATCGTTACAAGAATGCTGTTTCTTAAACTTTGAAATAAAGAGGCTAGCATTTTTATAAGCCTTATCTTCGAGGAATAAGTAAGAAATATTTGAGGGCAAAAAAAAATCCCTCACTATAAAAGCATTGTTTTTCCTTCATAAAATATTAATTTTGGATTAGGTGAAATGCAGCCGAAATATTTATGATAACATGGCTCTTTGCAAGCTCAGTTTGGTAGCACCGGCGAATTCCCAGTGGAGAACAAGAGTTCTCCGGGATAACAAGGAAATATGATTTGTTGCTCTACATATTTCCAATTGTTTAAACTTCTTATGATACCGTAAGGGTATTAATTATTTTTGGATTAAGATCCGCACCAAAATCCAATCCATTTATAAAACAAGTCTTTTCTTCCTCACACTGAGACCCCAGTTGGGTTTCAAGCTCAGAAGCAGCCACCCCGGTTTTAAAGCCCAGATCGAATGTCTGTTCCTTAGAAATCTTATGCATACTCCTATCTATAGGAACTTGCTTCCTTTATTTTAGTTTTCTGAAATATTTATGTGTTTTAACCATCAAATCTATTATTTAAAAAAATGCTTTTCAGGGTCGCTTGGGAGCCTCAGTCTGTTAAGTGTCTGACTCTTGATTTGGCTCAGGTAATGATCTCAGGATTCATGAGATCGAGCCCTGCTTCTGGCTCCATGCTGACAACTCAGAGACTCCTTGGAATTCTGTCTCTCTCTCTCTCTCTCTCTGCCCCTCCTCTGCTCTGTGTCTGTCTGTCTCTCTCTCTCTTCTCAAAATAAATAAATAAACATTTTTAAAATAAAAAAATGCTTTTTAGTGCACAAATTACTTAGTAGGATAATCAAACACAGTAATTGGGACCATTCCCTCCAAAACTGTGGGGTTATTTGGTCAAAAAGATTGGTTAGGGAAGGGACTCCTCTACTCCCAGGACCCCAGCTGTGTTGTGCACCTCTCTTTGACACGGTCATCTTTATACCTTGAGAGCAGTGGGTTAAGTTGTAATGGGAGGCATCATAAGGCAGAGCAGTGTTTTTCAAACTGGACTTCATTTTGGACTCCAAAGATCTCTAGAGTCTTAGGTATCTGTAAATCCCATGAGAACTCTATCACTGAATTGAGAGCACAGATTTCTAAGCCCAAATTAATTAAGAGTGTATTTTGTTTCCTTTGCCTAGGCTTTGAAAGCTGGTACACAGGCAATTATAGTGCCCAGGTTGGCATTTAAGATTCGATTTGCATTGGCATCCAATGCAGTTGATATCTCTCCTTGTTGGAGAAATAAACAGTCATCATGAAAAGAGGTGGCCTCTCCCTGTGACTCCCCAGGGCTCCAAGATCTCCTACCTTGTCCCTCCCTGGCTGTGGGCCCTGCAGGCAGAGTGTGGCCTCTTCTGGAGACCCCCACATGCTTCTCTCAACATCCTCACCACAAACCTGGCTCTGGACAGATTAGTGACATTTGCACCAAGTGCCCTGCTGTGACTGAATGATGGCACCTAAGCATCCCTTCTCTCTGATCACGAAAGCCACACTTAGGCTTTGCCTCTGTGGCTAATGAAGAAGAGAAATTGGAATAAATGCCCTGATTCCTAGAAAAAGTATACAAACACATGGTATTCTCTCCCTGGCTGGGCATGGCAGCCTCCCCATGTTGCTCAGTGAAGGCAAGAAAAGCAAGCATCCATGATGCTCTTTTATCTTGAACAGTTTGTAGACCCTGAAGTCGCCCTTCCCTTACGATGCATAAAGTAGGGGTCAGGGCTACCTGTGAGCAGTAGTGGGTAAGGAAATCTTACACTGATCCCATAAGGAGCTCTGTGGACCCCTCTGAGCATGCCTTCCCATGTGTCCCAACATCCTCCTACGTTCTTCCCATGTTTACAGATACATATTTAGTTTTGCTCTATACGCTTGCTTGTAGCATCATGGGGAAAACAGACCGGTGTGATGAGGCAGGGCCTTGCTCTGTGGTCTCTAATTACTAGCATCTGAATGGTGCCCAATGCATAGAAGAACCTCAAAAAATGTTCTCAAGATATACGAACAAAGTCTACCCGAACAACAATTGTATGAGCCTGGATTTTTACTCACTCGTTGCTTATAAACAAGATCCGGGAGAGGAATCGCCACCCGGTGAGATTAGAAGCCTTCCCCTCTCTGATCTGTGGCATCAGTGTCTGGACGTGGCGGGTTTTCTTTACACAGTTCACTGGGAAGTAACTCAGAAACAACTCTAAGCAGACTGAAGATTCTTTGTGAGTAGCGGTGTGCCTGCATTTCCAAGTTTAGGATGAGTCTGAGACAGCAAGGCAGATAGAAGTGTGGTACTTCACCCAGGAATGAGAAAATGCCAGGGAGAGGCACAGGGTGGACAGAGGGGAGAAGGGGAATTCTCACGTCCACTTCCTTCTGCCTTACTGCCTGTTAAAATACTTGGGCCATTTTAAAAATATCAACACCTGGGCTCCACCCCAGAACAACTGGATCAAACTTTCTGGAGGACTAGTTATTTGTTAAAGTTCCCAGGTAATCCTGAAGGGCAGACAGTTGTGAGAACCTGAGTTTACCCCCACTGGCAGTCATGAATGGCAGGGAAGAGCTTCTCATTTCTGGAGACTAAAACCTAAAAATCAAACAGGACATTTAGGGACACCTGGGTGACTCAGTCAGTTAAGCATCCACTCTTGATTTCGGCTCAGGTCACAATCTTGCAGCTTTGTGGGCTCAAGTCACGCACTGAGCTCTGCGTTGCCGGTGTGGAGCCTGCTTGTGATTGTCTCTCCCTCCCTCTCTCTCCCTCTCTCTCTCTCTCTCTGCCTCTCCTCCACTCATGTATCTGTCTCTCTCAAAATAAATAAGTAAGCTTTAGGGGCACCTGCTTGGCTCAGTCGGTTAGGCATATGACTTCGGCTCAGGTCATGATCTCACAGTTCATGGGTTCAAGCCCCATGTCTGGCTCTGTGCTGACTGCCAGCACAGAGCCTGGAGCCTGTTTCAGATTCTGTGTCTCCCACTCTCTCTGACCCTCCCCTACTTACACTGTCTCTCTCTCTTTCTCAGAAATAAATAAAAAACATTAAATAAATAAATAAACAAACAAACTTTAAAAGTAAATAAATAAATAAAAGTCGTACAGGACATTCAGTCTTAAAGTTCAAATTAACAGCAATCACCATCTTTTCACATCTTAGATATCTTATGTTCCCGTGTAACCTCCACAAGAGCCCTACCATAGCTGTTGTGTTACCCCCACTTTGTGGAGAAGCAAACTGAGGCTCAGAGCAGGGAGATTATTGTCCCAGCAGATAACTAAAAAGCACCAAGGGGAATGGTTCGCAATACCCGCTTATTGTATGTGCAACGTAGGGCACGTTACTTACTGCCTGTGAATATCTGTTTGGTTTCGTATAGAATAAGGATGATAATCCAGGTGATATGGGGTTACTGTGGTGGGGCATGGACACATACCAGGCTTTCGATGTTCATTACATTCCTTCTGAAAATATGCCTGTCAGGAAGGGAAGGGCCTTGTCCTTCTCATAATATAGCACCTTCCTAAAACCGATGGACATGAAATTCTTTCCATCAGACTCACCACACCTCATTCTCACCACATCCTTCATAAAGTGACTGAGGTCAGGTAGAACCACAGCCTTCTAAGATGGGTCTTAGACACTCGGAATAAAGCAAAGAGCCCCTTGCCCTGTGGAGTGCCATCTAATATGTCATGCTGATGCCATTGCCTGGCTGGCTCAGACTCTGCTGTGGGTCACTAAGACCCCAAAGTTTTCTTTTTAAATGCCAGAAAATTTGGACTCCTTTCCTGACCATTTAAAATTATTTTTTGTACAACAGATTATTCCCACATCTCTCAAACTCCTATTAAGAGTTTTTTTGAACTCTTATTAAGATTTTAAAATACAAGCTGTTACAGATGAAGTAATTTACAAAGGTTGAAGGACAAAGGCAAAAGTTAAGTATTCCTTCCCCCGTCCCTACCCTGTTCATCCCTGATGCCACATGTGTGGACACTTTGGCAAAGCCTCTGTAGTGTGGCTCCACAGGAAGCTTTATTAGAGGAAATAAAATAGAAGAAATGTAATAACATATATCCAACTTTCTGAGACTATTTTTTGTCACCAGATATGAAAGAATTACAGTTTTTTAAATGGAACTATTTTATAGAATCTTGGAACTGAAAGACCTATTTGGCCCAACCTGATCATGTCTCAGATGAAAAACTGAGGCGGAGCATTTTAATGCCTTGTTCAAGGCAATACAGTGGATGGAAAGTGAAGCTAGAAAGCATCTTCCCTGGCCACCTCCCCAGACCTCTGATCCAAGGCAGTAAGCCTTGGAAGGGACTGTCCCACACCCTGTGATTCCTTCACTTAAGAGCTGGCTGAGAGCCTCAAACAGAGCCTGCTTCAGATTCTGTGTCTCCCTCTCTCTCCCCCACCTCTACCCACCTTCTATCTCACTCTCTGAAAAAATAAACATTTAAAATAAATAAATAAATAAATAAAGATTCCCCTGACCTCCAAGGCACAGAGGATTTGTTTTGCTTTATATACATCTGTTTTTGTTTTTAAATGTTTTTTTTTTTTTTGAGAGAGAGAGAGAGACAGACAGTGTGAGGAGGAGAGGGTCAGAGAGAGAGGAAGACACAGAATCAGAAGCAGGCTTCAGGCTCTGAGCTGTCAGCACAGAGCCCAACGCGGGGCTCGAACCCATGAACCATGAGATCATGACCTGAGCCGAAGTCAGACGCTCAACCTACTGAGCCACCCAGGCGCCCCTAGATGAATCTGTTTTTGCAGAGCACTTTGATAACAGCCATCATAGAGAGATGCAGAATCCATATTATACTGAGTTTTAGGAGTGCCTTGAACAGAGGCCGCCTCCTATTGGGCACAATATTTGCACAAAGTTCTCAGTAAATGGCAGTTGGATAGATGGATGGATACATGATGACAGAGGGATGGCAGAATGATCTAGAAGTGCATAAAGCTCAGTGGGGTGTAATATGGTGACTGGGCAGGAAATGGCATTTTTGAGTCCTGTGCATTTGGGCTTTTATTGCAGATGGATGATCTTGGACACATAAGTTAACCTCCCTGAGCCTCATTCTCTTTAACACTGAAGTCCAGTCTCAACTCTGCTCTGCTCAGCAAGGAGCCCCAGGAGGCTGATGGATAGAGACCACATCCATGGCTCCTCACCCTTGGCTTCCTGTTAAGTTTGGCCAATGGGAAACAGCAGCATGCGAGTGTGGCCAGAAGTGTGAGATGGAGATTTCTACTGCACCCACCCAGACCTCTCCCTCTGAGTCTCTCATACTGTGGAAGCCCTTCCCACCAGCCCCATGTCTGGATCCCAGTGACCCTTGGCTCCCTTGAACCCCTAAGCATGATAACAGCACCCTTACATCTCTCACTTTCCTTTGTGGATTCCCCTTACCCTGTCCACACCTTTTAAACTATCTCTTTATTAAACTGTTCTCAAGTTACCAATTTGAGGATGCCATCCATTTCTTGCTAGAACCCCAACTGATATGGTGGCCAATATCCTACATACCCACAGGGTCTTTGTGTAGATTAAATGTAATTATTGATGGAAAGCTCCCTCTGAATACCCCCAGGGTCTCTGCTGCTAATTTATTTGGCAAATAATCTCTCCTGTGTGGGTGAACACAAGCCACAAATAAAATGTTGTGTCCTAGCTGAAGCGGTAGAGAAATGTTGCTTCCAATAAATATTTCATGGCAGAGCCTCACTTTGAAAGGAAAAGCACCCCTTCTCTTGCACGGGCAGGGGCGCCCTGCAGAGCCCGCGAGCAGGCGCCCAGGGGAAGTACACAATTGCACGCCAGGGAAAACCAGGCTCGGGCTGTGTGCGCAGCTCCCCAGGGCAGACGCGATGGATCCTGACGGAAAGAGGACAGCCTGTCAGGGCAAAGTCCCCTCCCCCGCCCCGCTCCAGAAATAAACCAATTATCCACCTGGATTGACTCTCTTCCCGTCATTTCCTCTGAGTCCCCACCTGTCCCCCATTCTAATAGGGAGCGACAGCGGCGTGTTGGCCGGAATTAAAACATGAAGTGTCGAGCTCAGTAACGGGTTTTACTTTTTGTTTCCACAGGCTGAATTCAAGATCCCGCTTCTTTGTGAGGCAGCAAGAACTATGAACAGACAGTAAGTAACGGACGTCTCTGTGAGTCCCAATCTCCCCTCTCCTGGTGGGAACCGGAATGTGAATGAAGGAAGGGTGTCACTGTGCCCCCCCAGGAAGGGCATTGCCAGTGGCAGAGCCGAGCCGAGAGGCTGGTGCCTAGGATGCACATGTTGGTGCTCAGCGAAGCATCTTCCCCGTAGTGACACTGGTTTCATGGGCCGGCCACTTGTTCTCACCCAGCATGGGTGTGTGGCCGGGACAGCGATGAGATACCCCAGCCCCAGAATGCCAGGGGAGCACCCTGAAATACCATCCATCACTTCACACCCGCGTGTGTGAAGCCAGAACTGAAACAACACGTGCTTCCCACACGTGATGCCCCAGCAGAGAACCTGGAGTCCAGTTCCGGGTTCGTGGAGCAGCCGGGGTGATGATGCGGTCAGTTTAGGATATCCTAATGTGTATCTGATTCAGCACAACATCCATCCTATTCCTGATGTCTAGGGCTATGGTAAAAANTCTAAGTGGTAAGAAATATTTATAATGAGAAACAAAAAGAACTTTTAAATTGAGAGAATTTTGAGGTACTAATTTTAACAGCCATCTATTTACCCATTTATTGGTTTTAGTTTGCTCATTGGAAAGGTAGCACACTCCCTGTCACAGTGTAGGAAAGAACATGGGCTTCAGAGTCAAGCAGACTGAGTGTAAATCCCTTGTCCTTTGGCCCCATCATTTTATAGCTGTAGGACATTGGAGGACTTACCTAACCTTCCCTCCAGAAAGCAGGATCCGGCCTCAAGAAGGGCGACTGCCTGGCTTCTGGGTGGATTTCTGGGCTTAGAGGGAGCTCGGGGACAGTCCAGGGTAAGGAGGTGATGCCTGGGTCTCACAGGTGGACGCTGGAGGCGGAGCTGGTGTCCAGAGTGACAGGAGGCTGCAGTGCCAGCATCGCCGTGATCCCAGATGCCCCCAGGTGTCAGGGTGAGGTGACCTGACACACAGCCAGACCCAGGCCTGTGGGCTGCAGAAGCCGAAGCCGGGGTTCCTGGCTTATGGGCCATCTCCTCTGTGCGAGGTGCCAGGACGGCCTTCTCCTCTGACCCTGTAGCAGGTGGGGCCAGTCGGATGGCAGGCACCACTAACTTCTCTGGGCATCGGCTTCCTCGTCTAAGTGACTCTTCTGAGATGGCACAGAAAGTGGGGATGGAGCTGGAGCTACCACTCAAGTCTGTCTGACTCCAAATCCAGGGCCCCTTCTGTTTACCCCACCTTTGTGGGAAACTGAGGCAGGCAGTGAGCTGGGCAGGTGAGGCAGGAGTAGGGCTGGCTGATCCAGGGTCACATGACAAAAGGGATGATGTTTCAGACAGAAGATTATAACCAGTGATGAGTGCGGCAAACAGCAGCTTCATTGTCAGACAAACAAACAAATAAATGGTCTGTGGCCCCATCGTGGAATGAATGGTAAGGCAGGCGCATCCACTTCTCACCAAACTGCATGACTTAAAACAACCAAAACTGTATTCTCTCACAGTCTATGGGGCTAGACGTCCAAAATCAAGGTGTGGGCAGGCCCTTGCTCACTTCGAAGCTAGGAGAGAGGATCCTTCCTTCCACCGCCACCAGCCTGGGAGGTGGCCCCCGGTGCTCCCTGACTTGCGGCCGCATCTCTCTGCTGTCTGCCTCGCCCTCTCCCACTTTCTGCTCTGGGTCTGTGCCTTTTCTTCTTTTGCCTGCCTCAGATCTCCCTTGTCTTTCTCTTGTAAGGACATTTGTCATTGGGTTTAGGCCCCCACCCACTCACCTTCTGGTTAATCCAGGATGATTTCATCTCAAAATTCTTCATTACCTCTGCAAAGACCCTTTCCCCTCATACGGTCACATTCACAAGTGCCCAGGCTGTGGACGTGGAAATATTTTAGGGTTGCCATTCAACCCACTGCAGCAGGCTTTGTTTCCAGACCCATCCCTTCCTTGGGGGCAATGTGGGAGTGACTTTGACAACCTCAGCAGTAATTTGCTACGAGTTTCCATCCGGCTGTGTGGTCGAGAGCCCCTACCCTGAGGTCCTGCTTCTGTTCCTCCGTGTGAACCCACCCTGTGCCAGGGTCTCCTCCATAAAGAATAGAGGTGTTGCCCCTTCATGAGGACTTTAGGTTGCTTCGGTTTTTAGCCAGACAGTTGACCTCTTGGCAATTTCATCAAGCTTCCAAAGGGTGGCTTTAAGATTCCAGCGTTAGACTTGTGTCAGATCTGGAGCTCCCGGGGGACAGACCGAATCACCGTAACTCCATAAACATTAGCTTTCTCCTCTCGGGGTGCTGACTCAGAATCTGTATTTCTGCAAGATCCCCAGGTGACCTCTAGTCACATTAAGTTTGAGATGCACCTGATTAGAACAGTGGCCCCGGAGCCAGCCCCCTCCTGGCATGCTAGAGAGGCAGCTACAATATTCACCAAGACAGGACTCAGAGAAAACAGTCACATATGGGACATTGTGTGAGAATAGTTTGGAAATGTATGACCCTCCCTCTCCACACACACACACACACACANCACACACACACACACACACACACACACACACACACACACAGACACAGGTTTTGTCCTGTGATGCCTTGGAGGAGCATTCCTTCCTCTGTGAAAACCATGAACCCACTTAATTCACGGCAGTAGATTTAAAAATATTTTTTAATGTTTTATTTATTTCTGAGAGAAAGAGAGAGAGACAGTGTGAGCAGGGGACGGTCAGAGAGAGAGAAAGAAACACAGAATCTGAAACAGGCTCCAGGCTCTGAGCTGAATGTCAGTTCAGAGCCTGACGCGGGGCTCGAACCCATGAACCGTGACATCATGACCTGAGTCGGATGCTTAACCAACTGAGCCGCCCAGGTGCCCCACGGCAGTAGATTTTAAATCCAACTGAACAAAAGGGTCATCAAGGAGGCTCTAAGTGAGAAGCAAGTTCAGGGGCGCCTGGGTGGCTTGGTCGGTTGAGCGTCCGACTTTCGCNAAGAGAAGCAAGTTCAGTATCGTTCCCCAGACCAAAGAAATCAGAATCCCCAGACACTGACTGTACTTACCATGCTCAACTCAGTCTAATCTGCAGCTAAGGTTGTGAGATGCTGGTCTAAGTGGTCTTATAACCGTGGAACTTGGAATTCCTTGCTGTTTTATAACCTGGAATTCTAAATGGCCTTTGTAGCTACAGCTAATTCCTTACTGTCTCCCACTGGGCACTTCTACAATGAATGAATAAATGCGCACAGAAGAAAAAAATGATATAGAGATAAATTACATATTTATACACACGTATGTATACATATATGTACACATGTGTGTATACATATGCACAATACAATACATATTTCCCCCTATAAATATATTAGCCCAGTCAAAAGCATTTGCTGAGTATACCCTGAGCTGGGCTTCGGGCTAGGCACCTCCCTTATAAAGACGAGGAAGAGCTAGTCCCTGCCCTCAAACAGCATTAGCTGTATGTTGAGCAGATCATTTTAGTCTTATGCAGCAAGTGACAGCAAAGTGCCTCCAGTGTTTTTTTCTTTTCATTCATCCAGACTTAATAACAAACATCGTTATTATTGGTCCTTTTTTAAAATTCAGTTTCAAATGCAACTGACTACCATAAATGTTCTGCAGAATGGCACAAATTAAAGACCAAATGTGTACATATATCAGAGACCTGACTTGAAAAACCAAAGACTGCTCCATGTACATCAGTGAGGATAAACAACGCTCAACAGTGGTTGTGAGAGAAGAAAACCAGGAAAGAAAGAACAAAGATGTTCCAAGACAGTAAGAACAGATGTCCTGGTTCTAAACTGCTTCTGAAATTAGCAGGCTACTTCACAGTTACTCTCCCCGCAACAAAGCTTTCAGCTTCCCTAACAATCAATCCAACTGCCTAAAGCCCTACTCCTTGCAGCACATGGGCGCTGTTAGGGAAGAGTAGGCAGACACGCTTACTCCATCGGGGCTGAATAAAAGGGTCTTGGGGTTTATTTCCAGGATCTCTTCATCATTCTGGACAGAACTGATAAGAACCTTGGTGCTGTAGTTTTGAGTGTTTTGAAAGAGACAGAGGTCACTAGAGTGATTGCTTCTAGCACTTTCCAGTAAGCTAACGCCCGATGCTGGCCAGGCTGCTTCCGGCATTCAAGAGGGAGACACTGTCACACATCCCAGACTGGGGACTAATGGGGGTATAATGTGTCCCTGCAGTGTCCCCACAGGCTGGAAAGTTGCGATGGCAAGCCAGCTTTGTTTGTTGTTAAAATTATTCATAGTCCTCTTGGAAATTTTAGAAAATGTACAAAATTACAAAGAAGAAAACAAAAGTTACCATGTTTTCCCTAGCATCCAAAATTAACCACTATCTTGCTGCAGGTTTCTGAAGTTCTTTTTCTGTATCTTTGTGTAATATTTTAAAATTTCAGGAAACCTACTTTTAGAACATCTACTGTTTTCATTCATCTCATAATACTGTTTTGTGTTATGAGTACTGTCCCACATTATGGTCTTCTTCAAAATCACAGTGTTTTGGGGCGCCTGGGTGGCTCAGTCGGTTAAGCGTCCAGCTTCAGCTCAGGTCATGATCTCGTGGTTTGTGGGTTCGAACCCCACGTCAGGCTCTGTGCTGATAGCTAGCTCAGAGCCTGGAATCCGTCTTCAGCTTCTGTGTCTCCCTCTCTTTCTGTCCCTCTCCTGCTCACACTGTCTCTCTCTCTCTCAAAAATAAATAAGACATAAAAAAATTTTTTAAAACAAAATTACTGTGTTTTCAGGCTAGTGCTTAAATCAGGTTCATAATCCTTTATCCACAATTCCAAAGCCAAAAGCTTCAAACTACTGAAAAATGTTTGTAACTAATTTGGCAGCAAAACTCGACCTGCAGTGAAGTGATGTATGTTCTTCATTTATCCCACTTCTGAATATACCTCTATGTTTCACAGGTAGAAATATGAGTATGTTTAATGCCTAGCCATTTCTCCAAAACTTAGAGGGGAAATTAGTAATATTAGCTACATGTACAATATTACTTTCCTAAATTCCAAAATATTCTGAATCCCTAGCCCTAAGGAATTTGGATCAGGAATGGTGGACGTGTATTTTATCTGGTGGTTTATTTTATCTTGACCTTGGTGTTGGACATTTCAGTTGTTACCCATAAAGTTTTATGAGGCAGTTTTATTACCAAGATTAAACTTTATACTTTAGGAGTATTAGAAGGCTGTGTCACTATGGTCCCTAGCATGCAATGTTGTGTGTCCTGTCACATGTAAAACAAACTGTGACAGTCTATTATTAAACAGGGACACAGGTTCAATCAAATTATCTGACAATAACCTATTATCTCTTTTCTTGCTTCAGGGAACTTGTCTTTCATATTCATTTATTCCGGCAAGAGTGTCAGTGGTAAACAAAACAAAATAGTAAAGTAGTCTGAGAGCTAGAGTCTTAGGAGTAGGGAATTCAAGTGTCTACCCGTGGCTCTAACCCTAGACTCGAGAGTCTTCTAGGATGCTCTAGGATAAGGGCTCACTACCTTCTGAGACAGTGGGCTTAAACATGGGAAGAAAGATCCTCTTTATACTGACACCAACAAAGTCAACTTGAAGGCATGTTATTCGTTGACACTGTATATTCTGGTAAGGAAGTAACAATGCTCCCCCGCAATACTTTTCCCACCTACATTCAGCGTCTGGTTGTGAGAAAGAAAGGATAAAGAGAAGAAAAACTCTGCAGACCAAGAGTGCCTATGGCCAGCACATAGCTAGTCATTTGCGTGAGGATCTGTTCATGCTGTGACGACTCAGCACAAAACCCCACTCCCACGTCCTCATGTAAGACCACCACCCTGGGTAACAGGTTTTCCCAATTCAGAGGCAGCTAAAGCCACACTTCTCGTATGCCAACATCCATGATGTTTGCAGCATGTGGAATTGCTTCACAATGATTGAGAATGTCATCTTTACCTATTTCTCATCAGGGACACATCCCCAAACTGAATGACTGTTTTGCTTACGAGAGCCATATTTTCTCTTTGAAACCTCACATGATAAAAGCCACTCAATCACTGGGTGGGGATACACATCAGCTTCTCTTCAAGGAGCCCAGCGCTGTGTCTGGTACATAGAAGGTGCCCAATAAATGCTATTTCCCTCTGTATGTATGCATGACAAAACTCTCTGTAAATCCTGGGTCATTATTTTCTTCCATGATATATGTGAACAACTCCTGCCCTTGACCTTGGGGAACAATTTCATTTTGATTTGTAGGAATTAATAAGTGTAAATCCCCCTGAATCTTGGGGAAAGGAGAAGCAGCAATTTTGGCATCCTGAGATCAGAGTCTCGTACCCAGCAGAGTCGTCAGTGTGGCTGGCTTCCTAGTTACCCAGAAGTAATTACGAATCTGCTCTCGGACCAACCAGGCCCATCCGCTGGTGCTATCAGAGTCACGTAGCTAACATTCAGCATCATGGTTGGCTGGTAATTAAAAAGCTGCACGCTGTGAGAGGACACAGGTGGGCTGCAGGGCAAGTGTTGGCCACAGGTTGTCGACTTGGCCAGTGGTTTCGTGCAGGAACAGCAAGTGCGGTTGGTCCTGAGACTCATGGAGATGTGTGAAGATGGGGCGATGCAGAATTCCGAGACAGACTTCCTCCCCTCTTAATGGCAAAATTGCCAGCTGGTGAAGGAACTCCCTGACTTAACTCACCTGCTGCCACACAGGAGGCTTCCAGCTGAACAAACTCAAGTCTCCCGCTGACTCACCACAAGTTTAGACCTTTCATGCTTGTGGCCTTTAAAAACATCACAAAGAATAGAGAAGGCTGTGACATATTTTAATATTGAGCTTACTATTATCACACAAGTCATGTATATTCATTGTAGAAAAGGTTAAAATACAAAAACATACAAAGACAAAAATACCACAATGGAACCATTGAAAAGTGGTCAACATTATTGGGTGTTTTTTAGGCTTTTGGGTTTTTTTCTTTTTTAAAACGTTTATTTATTTTGAGAGAGAGAAAGACAGAGAGCACATGCTCACATGAGCAGAGGAGGGGCAGAGAGAGAGAGAGGGAGGTAGAGAGAATCCCAAGCAGGCTCCATGCTGTCAGCCCAAAGCCCAATGTGGACCTCTATCTCATGAACAGTAAGATCATGATGTGAGCCAATACAAAGAGTTGGACAGTTAACCAACTGAGTCACCCAGATGCCCCTAAGACTCTTATAAAACTATGCATCCTATTTTGATTTTAACGTTAATGTATCATAACTATTTTCCAGTATAACTAAACTTATTTACATAGCCACACAATCTTCCATCATTTAGGCATGTCATATTTTATATTCTCCCATTGCTAGAAAACAACACTTCTCATGAACTAATTTGACAGCTCTATTAATACCTCCATGTCCTCAGACACTGTATTTCACTACTTGGCAATAAGCAAAACCAGCAACCGTGGGGAGTCTCATGAGCCAGGCCACTATATGGAGGACCTGACCTATAATGACAGCTTATGATAATCACATGGTATTTGATTATGTAAATGTGGAGAGAAACTGAAAGTCAGCTCCAGAATTTCTGGTTGGGTACTCCATGAAAACCAAGCCCCCAGTCACCAGCTTGTTCTAGTTTCCATATACCCAACGTTCCCCCACCAATAAGATACAGGAAGAGAGCCAAGGTGCCTTCATGCCAACGTTTGGTCATGTCCAAATGCACCTGATACCAAAAAGCTGAAAAGCTTTTCAGAAGTTGTGGGTGGATATGATTTGGGGCTAAAATCAGAAAAAGATACCCATTAGGAAGAGCAAAAGGAATTTCCAGGAGGCCTGGTTACGTGGAATTTCAGAATTCCTGGTCAAGAGAGGCAAGGTCACAAAAAAAGAGCACAGGATTTCTATCACAGACCAAATATCAAGTAGAAATGTAGGAGGATCTACTGCATGGTTCTCTGTTCTCACTTTCCATTCTTCTCTATTGCTTTTGGGGCGAGCACAGAGGGTATTGTTTAAGATACATATTTTGGGGCACCTGGGTGGCTTAGTCGGTTGAGCGTCCGACTTTTGCTTAGGTCATGATCTTGCGGTTCTCGGGTTCGAGCCCCGCGTCGGGCTCTGTGCTGCCAGCTCAGAGCCTGGAGCCTATTTCAGAGTCTGTGACTCCCTCTCTCTCTGACCCTCCCCTGCTCACGCTCTCTCTCTCTCTCTCTCCTAGAAATAAATAAAAATATTTTTTAAGAAAAGATACATATTTTAGGAGCTTAAAAACTATTCTGTTGAGTTAGTCAGAGAAAAGAAGTATTAATGTCAAATATTTATTCATCTTTCACAGTAAGGAAGCCAAATATTTCTGTGATTAAGAGAGTGGATTCTGGGGGCACCTGGGTCATGCAGTAGGTTAAGCTCCCGACTGACTCTTGATCTCAGCTCAGGTCATGATCTCTTGGTTCATGAGTTCGAGCCTTGCATCAGGCTCTGTGCTGATGGTGTGAAGCCTCCTTGGGGTTCTATCTTTCCTTCTCTCTGCCGATCCTCCCCCACATGTTCTGTTTCTCTCGTGCATGTGCGAAAAATAAATAAATAAACTTAAAGAAATTTAAAGAGAGAGACCTCCGGAGTGATCTAACTGGAATATCATCTCTACCACTTAGTGGCTGCGACATTTAAAGCAATCAATTAGCCTCTCTGAGCCTCATTTTCTTTATTTATTAAGTGGAAATAGTAGCTATCTCAAAGCATTGTTGAGAAGGTTAAGTGACTTCATATGTGCAGTATGTTTAGCACTATGACACAGAGGGCATATTCCATAGATGTTGTAGCAGATTGTACTTTCCGATCATGGCTACATGCTCTAGCGCAATTGACCTGCATACTTCCCATTCAGAGGTGAATCTTTTTCTTCACCTTCTTTAACTTGTATGGGCCTGTGATAGCATAGACCAATGGAATATGACAGCAGGGGCACTATGCCAAGTCTGAGTAGAGGCCTTCACAACCAGACATCTCCGCTTCCTGCCTTTGCAAGCTGGCTTCCACCAGTCATATGCTATGGCCACCATGCTGTGAGAAGTAGAAGCCATGTGGAGAAGCCATGGAGAAGCATAAGCCAGGCAGGGAGAGCCCTCATGGAGACAGGCAGGCTAAGGGGAACCAGGCACCAGACGTGAGAGTCAGGAAGCCATCTCGGACATTCAGCCTGGTCCAGCTTTGAGGCAACCATCTGAATGCAACGGCATGACAGAACCTCAAAGGAACTCACCCAGCTGAGAACCAGGAAAGACAAAAAGAAATCCTGGTTTCTAAGCCCCTGCTTTGGAGTGATGAGTTATGCAACAGTAGATGACTAGAACAGATATTGTCTACTATTTTTATGATCACTTCATACAGGACTCTTTGCTGTTGAATATTCAGAGTATAATTTAGAGATTCTTATGATTTGATATCCCACCTTAAAGAACATCCATTGTAGATGAGAATGACCATAAATAACTAATAGTAGGCAAGCAGAATGCTAATAAGGGGTTTTTGCTCAAAGTGTGTGCAAAGTGCGAAGGGGACAATGGAGTTACTCTGTCTGAAAGCAAATCTTGGAAAAGGGCACACTGATGGTAGAAAAGACATCCTCACAAAAGAGGAGACAGTGGAGCAGAGCTTGGGGGCCGATGGGGTGTAACTGAGAAGGGAACAGGGATGGACTTCAAGTAACTACCACAGCTGTAAAAACTATAAGGATTTAAAATAAGAGGTAACATTAAATTGACTGATAATTTGAGTTTTGTTCCTTAAAAACTGATTCTAAGTAACTGAAGAGAGAAATTCTTAGTGGCTTATGATGGATGGTGGAATCCTATTTCCTATACCTCTTTGGGCAGGGGATGGAAAGGAGCCACAGTCTGTAATCAGGAGGAGGAAAAAGGCCTTGAGTTGCAACGTTTAAAAACCCCATGTTGGGGGCACCTGGGTGGCTCAGTCGGTTAAGCGTCCAACTTCAGCTCAGGTCATGATCTTGTGGTTTGTGGGTTCAAGCCCCGCATAGGGCTCTGTGCTGACAGCTAGCTCAGAGCCTGGAGCCTATTTTGGATTCTGTGTCTCCCTCTCTCTCTGACCCTCCCCTGCTCACGCTGTCTCTCTCTCCCTCAGAAATTAAAAAAAAAAAAATACACGTTGAAGGGAAGGATTTTGCCATTCCGCCATGTTGCCTTTTGGACAGGCTGTAATCAGAGGCATCCGTGCCACTGTTTGTTGCCATTGTTGTTTGTTTGAAAACAAAGTCTTTAAGTAATGAAAATTCTACATCCAAATCCACTTCCGTGGATTTTTTAAAAATTTTTTTAAATGTTTAATTAGACAGACAGAGAGAGAGAGAGAGAGAGAGAGACAGCATGAACAGGGGAGGGTCAGAGAGAGAGGGAGATACAGAATCCGAAGCAGGCTCCAGGCTCTGAGCTGTCAGCACAGAGCCCAATGCGGGGCTCAAACCCACGAACCATGAGCTCATGACCTGAGCCGAAGTCGGACACCTAACCGACTGAGCCACTCAGGCACCCCAGCCATGGATTTTTCAAAGATGCAAGAAATGTTATAAGGAAAAAATATGACACCTTCCTCTGCCATCTTCGGCAAGGTCTTATTTTTTCCTTTAGTTTCTTCAATTGCTTTAAATATTGATTAGAAACGAAACAATAGTCATAAACTATGCATAAGGTATAAAGAACAATAAAATAGCTCAAATATGGGCGCTCATTCTGTTTTTAGAAATGACCACTGCTTTTGAAGTTTCCATCTGCTTCTCTGTGATCACAAACCCCCACCCCCACAGGAAACAACTGTCCTGAATTCTATGTTCATCCTTCACTTGCTTTTATTTTTCATTTTGCCACATGGCTTTGTATCATTAAAAATAATTTGTTTGGTTTTGCTTGTTTTTGAACTTTCGGCACCCCCAAAAATCATATCACATGGTATTTTTTGTGCCCAGACTACCTGGGTTTTGACAGCTGGTTCCACCAGTCATGAGCTGTGAGATTTTGGGCAAGTTAGTAAATGTCACTGTGCCTGTTTTCTTAACTGCAAAATGGAATAATATTAGTGCCTACTTCTCATGAAAAGGAGTTCATTTGTGTCAGACCTTGAAAATAGTGCTTGGAACACACAGTGTGGGCTCCATAAGCACTAGCTATTATTCTACAATCTGTTTTGTGACTGTCCTAGTTTACATTCTGTAGATAATTCATGCTGTTGTAGATAGCCATAAATCCTTCAATTTCATGGCTATATAATATTTCCTTATGTGCATAAAATACTATTTAATTATCCACTGTCTAGTCAATAGACATTGGGCTGTTTCCCAGATTTTGCTCGCACTGATGCTGCTAAGAATATTCTAGTTCTTTGGAATGTATCTTCTAGTTTGAGGGCACATTTTCAAGAGTTATCTGTATATAGGGCTATATTCTCAGGATTAAAATTGCTTCAGCACAAAGTAGGTATACCTCCAACTTTACTAGACAATGTCACAGTTTCCAAAGTCACCAGGCCATTTTATATTCCCACAAATGTGTGTAAGTGACTCATTTGCTTTACAACCACATCAACCCTCCATACTGGCAGCTTTCATTTATGCCCAACTGGTGGCTAATTTTAATTTACCTTTGTTGATGACAGATGCAGTTAAGCATCTTTTAAAATATTTATTGGCAACTGCTTTTTCTTGAATGCACAGAGTACTTGTTTAAATCTTTTGCTCACCTTTCTGTCAGGCAGTTAGTCTTTTTCATGTTGATTTGTATGAGTTATTTATTTAGTATGAACATTTTTCCCAGTTTGAGATTTGAGTTTTCATTCTCCTTGGATGTTTTCTTTTGGTGATCATCATTTTGAAGCAGTTGAGGAGACCAAACTTTTCTTTATGATTTCTTGAGTTTGTGTATTGTTTGAAGAAACTTTTTTTCATTAAGTTAGTCTCCTATATTGAATTCCAAACATCATAAAATTTGCTTTTCTTTTTTGGGCTTTTCAGCAGCCTGGAGTTGGTTAATTTGTGCATGATATGAAGTAAGGGGGATAAGGTTTTTTCACACAGGTGCACAATCTTCTCAGTACCATATATTAGAAAGGCTATCTTTTCTACACTCGTCTACAATGCCAGCTCTGTCATAACTACCTGTCATACATGGGCTTTCTCTTCTTGGGCCATGATTAAAGTATCTACCCCATGTCAATTACACAAGTCATAATTAATATAACTTTATAATAATTCATGATATCTGGGAATTTGTGTCCCCCATATGAACTTCATCAATGAATTGGCTCTTAAATGTTTACTCCATGAGCTCATATATAAAATATATAATTTATTGTCACGTTGGTTTCCATACAACACCCAGTGCTCATCCCAACAAGTGTCCTCCTCAATGCCCATCACCCACTTTCCCCTCTTCCCCACCCCCTTCAACCCTCAGTTTGTTCTCATTATTTGAGAGTCTCTTACGGTTTACTTTCTAACCTAAACATTAGGATCAGCTTGCCAATACACACACAAACACACACACATACACACACACACACACACACACACACACCTTTCAGGATTTAGATCGAAATAAGGTTGATTCTATAGGTAACTTTAAAGAGAAACAGCATCTTTATGACACTGAGTTTCCAGCTCTTTAATGTATTATATATCTTCCAAGAGAGGCAGAGACAGAGATAAAACTTCTTCAACACTAACTATTCCATAATGTTTTATAATCTTCTCCCTAAAAGACTGCACCTTACCATCTTTTGAGAGATTTGGGGTGGGGAGACAATTTACATATTTTAAAGGTATTGTCAATGTTAAGATAACAAAATTCCATGTTTTCATGTTTGTCATCGGCAGTATATATCTAGAGATGATGTATGTACAGGAGGCTTGCTCATGTTTTATCAATTCTAATATTTACCCATTTGTTCTATAGGGTTTGTTATGTAGATGACAATAAAATCTGCAAATAAGTGAATTTTATTTCTTCCTTTTTGTTTTTTATACTTTTTTTCCTGCATGACAGCACTGGTTAGGACTTCCAGAACAAGGCTAAACTAAAGTACAGATAAGGAGCATCCTTGTTCTTCATCTTAAAGGAAATGCTTTTAATTTTCCAGCATGAGACTTGTTTCCAGGTTTTGGTAGGCTTCAAATACCAGACTAAAGATTTTTGATCGCCAGGAGTCTTTTTATTCTTATTACAAAAAGTATTAAATTTAATCAGTTTTTGGTTATTGAGACGGTTATGTATGTTTTCCCTTCCCCTTCTGTTAGTGTAATGATTTATATCTCTAGATTTTCTAATGCTCAACAGAGCTAGAATTTCTGGATAAACACAACTCAGTCATGACATATTATTATTTTTAAACATAGTGGTCCAATGAGTCCTTAATGAGCACTAGTGATAACGCCTATAATTTTCTTTTCTCTTACTCTCCTTGCTGGATATTGGCATTGGGTTTGTGCTAGCTTCATCAAGTGAGTTAGAGTATTTACCAATTTTCTATTCTTGACAAGAAATTGTGTAGCAGAGAATAATTTGTTCCTTTAGCAATGAAACACTCTTGCACTGGTGTTTCCTTGGGGGAAGATTTTTCAACTATTGATTCAGTATCATTGTTAGTTATCAGTGTTGATAAATAGTCCTTCATGAGTAATTTTTGTTGTTATATATTTTTTCTAAATATATGTTTGTCACTGATATTCTTTTAGCATTTTAATGTCTGCTGTACCCATAGTTATGTCTCTTTTTTTCACTTCTAATTTTGTCTGTGGTGCCTTCCCTTTTATTTCTGATCAAGCTTGCCACATGGTGTAAATTTTATTAGTCCTCTCTGTTGTAATTCCTCACTCTATTTTGGTAACTTCTGCTCTTCACTACTTCTGTGTTCTTGGCATCATGCTTTGTTGTACCACAGATCTGCTAAGTTAGTGCTTTAGTAATTAAATTTTAGCTTTTCTCCTTTTCTAATATAAATATTTCAGTTCTGTATTTCTACATTATTGTTCTGTTTTAAATCTTTTTATTCCCATTATCATTTATTCTTTGACTCATAACTTCCTAGTTTCCAAATAAATTTGAATTTTTTAAATTACCTTTTTTGTCACTGATTTCAAACCTCATTGTATGGTAGTCATAGGAAATAGTCCACATGATATTATTTTGTGAATTTTTTGAGAATTTGCATTACATACAATTATAGGGCAATATTTTGCAATGTTCCATATGTTCTTGAAAAGATGGTACATACCACCATAATTGGGTGTCGTGTTTTTTAAATATCCATAAGAAAAATTTTGTTAATTGTTAAATCACTATTTTTTCTAATAGTTATTTCAAATATATATGTTTTAGGGACAAAAAACTTTCAAAGTACTATACTTCCTGGTAAACTAATTTCTTTGTCATTATGTAGTGACCTTCTTAGGAAATATGCTTTATCCTAAAATACTTTAGTTAGTATTTTAATGGTATATCTTTTACATCATTTTATTTTCAAACTTTCCTATCTTTATGTTTTAGGTATGTCTTTAGTAAAAAATTTAAAAACAGGGTATAGCCAGATTGTGAATTGTTCACAACAGGAAAATTGTCTTTTAACTAAAGAATTGACTTCGTGTACAATTATTATAATTACTAAAGTACTTAAATTTATTTCTATAGTTCATTTGATGCCTTCTAGTTGCTCGTCTTTTTTTTCCTTCATTTTTGGTCTCCTGTTTTCCTTCTTCTTCTTTTTTTTTTTTTGATATACATGTGTGTGTATTTTTTCTTGCCCCATTATACCTCTCCTAGTTTATTAGTTATACCTTCTAATTCTATTTTTGTGACTTCTGATTGTATTTTTAGGAGATAATTACCAACATGTAAGATTATTTATCTTGTTTTGGAGTGATATGTGGATATTTTAATAATTTATTTCTGATCACTTATAATTTAATTTAAATACTACTATACTCATGTATTTTAACTCTATTTTATTTGTTAACTCCTTAAGATTTTATTATTATTGTTTTAAACAGTCAGTCCATTTGAATACTTACCCAAATCTTTAATACAATCTTGGTCAACTTTTCTTTTATTATCTCAGACCTATGGAAGATCACTTCCTTTCAGTTGAAGAACACAATTTGGAATTATTTTTTAGCGTCAAGGCTGATTGTAAGAAAACACTTTTTGGTGCCAAAAAATGTCTTTATTTTGCCCTCAATCTTAAAATGATATCTTCACTGGACATATAATTCCAGGTTGACAGACAGCTATTTTTTCTTCAAACTAAGTTATTTTTCTACACTCTTTTGCCAAGTACTGCTGTTATTGATATTAACTGTTGTTAAAAAATCAATTACCAGTGTAATTGCCATTCTTTTGAATGAAATATTTCTTTTCCCACTGGATGCCTTTAGGGCCTTCTCTTTGGCTTTGGTTTTCTACAGTTTCACTATGATGTATCTAGGTGTGAATTTCTTCTTATTTATCCTTCCTGGATACATTGAAATCCTGATTCACTATTTTGATGTTTTTCACCATTTCTTTTGGTTGTTGTTATTGTTCTGCCATTGCTTTAGAATCAGAAATCTAATTTTCATGCTAATTTCAGATTTTGGGTTTCTAGTTGACAGATGAAAACTGTCAAGGCATTGTTTTGTTTGGAAGAGTTTGGTTAAGGTCATCTTTTTTAAAGGTTTTTTAATGATTATTTTATTTCTGAGAGAGAGAGACAGAGCATGAGCAGGGGAGGGGCAGAGAGAGAAGGAGACACAATATCTGCAGCAGGTTTCAGGCTTCAAGCTGTCAACACAGAGCCGGACGCAGGGCTCGAATCCACAGACCATGAGATCATGACCTGAGCCGAAATCAAGAGTCAGATGCTTAACTGACTGAACTACTCAGGCACCTCAAGGTCAACTTTTAAAAAAAAATTATTTTTGAACAGGAGAGCACAGGGGAGAGGCAGAGAGATAAGGAGATAGAGAATCCGAAGAAGGCTCTGCGCTAACAGAGCCTGATGCAGTTTTTGAACTCACCAACTGTGAGATCATGACCTGATCCTAAGTCAGACGCTTCATCTACTAACGCACCCAGATGCCTTATTTTTTATCATTTCTGAGAGGTATTTCTTATATTAAAGGCTTTTCTGTTTTATTTAAATATGATGTACACACTTAGTTTATGTTCTTTGATAACTTAAACTCTGAAGGCTAAGCACCTGGTTTGGTTGTCGAATGTTTCTTCCAACTTACTTTGGTGCTTCGTTAGTTTAAGAGTTTTCTGATTTTTGTCTGTTTGCTCATTTTTCTTAGAAATTAATTTGTGGGAATTCTTTGAGACGTGGATTGAAGGTGAGCTCCTCCAGAATGGATTTGTGTTTGCTTCTGTCGAGTGCTTGAAGGAACTGCAAAAACAGAACTTATCTAACTGTATATTCTCAAGTTACAGGTTTTTAGACAATCTGGGCCAAAACCCATGTGTACCGATAAACTCTTAGGGGGAGAAACTGTCCTCTTTATTCTGTACCAATGTTTCAGAGTGGGAAAGGTGGGCTTCTCTGTAGTTCACTCTTCTCTTAAAAAAAAAAGTTTATTTACTTATTTTGAGAGAGAGAAAGAGAGAGTGAGTAGGGGAGAGGAAGAGAGAGAGGGAAAGAGAGAAAATCCCAAGCAAGCTCTGTACTGTCAGTGCAGAGCCCGATGCGGGGCTTGAACTCATGAACTGTGAGATCATGACCTGAACCAAAATCAAAAGTTGGATGCTTAACCAGCTGAGCTATCCAGGCACTCCACTTTCTAATTCATTCTTAAACTGAGGTTCTAACCATTTAGAATCCAGCTTATATTGGGGTGGGATCTCATACTAGGTTCTCCAGAGTGTAGACTATCTGAGCTGTATTTCAAGTCCACGCCTTCTGAGAAGCCATGAAAATCAAAGACCATTTTTCCCTGTAGTAATAATGCCAGCAAGGAGAGAGCTGGCTTCTGTATTCTGCTTCTGTCTCTGGGTTCTCACCTTCATTTAAATTTTGGGCTCTCCCTGGGAAGTCCTTACTTTTGCCAGAAATTGATTACAAAATAAGCTGCTTTTTGTAAACTGTTTCCTATTGCAGATTCAGTCTGGTATCTAGTTCATTACGCTGCAAGAAATCAAAGACATTATCCTTATGGAATTCAATTTTTAATTGTATTTTGACAAAAATGTAATTAAAAATAGAATAAAAGAGAATTTCCATGTTTCAGTTTTATCAATGATGTTCCTATTTATATATAAAGAAAAGTAACACATCCCTGGGATTGGGGTCTTTCTTTGCTTAATGTGATTTATCAAAGTTTTGCAAATGCTCATTCAATGATCATGAAATAAGCTCTTACTACATGCCAGACTTTGTGCTATTCATATTTGAATACATCATCTCATTAGATTTAATCTTCAGAAACAAAGGATTCAAGGGCTCCTCTACCCATTAAAAGGGGAAAACAGTATCATACAGCAGTCTGTGCAAAGCTATTATTGCCTGTCCTGTGCCCAGCAGTATTAATAGGTTCATGTGTATGTGACAAATTAATCTTTATATGCATGAATGAGCAAACAAATAAATAAACTCATCAGTAAATAAATCTAAAATACATGAGCAGCCTTATCTGCTGTTATGAGATGATTTTGGAGTTTGGCTATTGTATGGACTATGCCAGTCCTTAAGATGAGAAGACTAGATTACTAAAATCATCTCTCTGTGCTACAATTTCCTGGATCAGTGGGAGGTAATAATACTCCACCTCATGGAATATAAATAGGGATCAAATAGGTAATATGTATTTTCAAAAAACACCAATGTTAGACACCCCCTCCCTCTTAATGAGTCAGATTATGTTTGGTAACTTATCAGCTATGTGACTTAAAACAAATTACTGCATTTATGTGTACCCACTTTCTTCATCTATACAGTGCAGGTAATAATAATACTGATCTCATTAAGTTGTCCTGGTTGCTCAGTAATGGCTTAATATATGCCATATTTAGAATACTTAGAACATTATCTTGAACATAGTAATCCTGTATAGATGTTTCACCATTCTCAGCAGTTATTATTACCTCAACCTAAGAGAAAAACTAAAAGGTATGAAGCTTTTCTAATATAAGAGATAAGATTTTTAAAGAAACTTTGTTTTCCCTGATTATAAAATAGGAGCACATTCATGTATAACACAAAGATAAGTCACAGAGGCACAAAATAAAGGTAAAAGCAGCCAAAAATGGCCCTCGTGTCAAAATTCATGTGTCATTCTAGGTACAGAAAATTCTAAAAGGGACCACACTAAAATGTCAGCAGTGATCTCTGTATGTAGGATCAGGGTGATTTTTATATGGGTAGATAATGTTGATATTGATAAATATAGATATGAATATAGGTATATATATCCATTTGTATATAGCCAGCTATTTGTCTCTTTATAATTCAGTCATTGAGGGGTGCCTGCCCAGGCGGTTCAGTTGGCTAAGTGTCCAACTTTGACTCAGGTCATGATCTCATGGCTCATGAGTTTATGCCCGGCATCAGGCTCTATGCTGACAGCTCAGAGCATGGAGCCTCCTTCGATTCTGTCTCCATCTCTGTCTACCCTTCCCCTGCTCACACACTGTCTCTTTCTCTCTCAAATATAAATAAACATTAAAAAATTTTTTTAATTTATAATTCATTCATTGAAATAGGCTTGGTTAGCAGTGTCTAAATTGTCTAAATAAAATCCCTTATTATCTTCTTTATTTATCCATATGTTAATCCAATCCAGTGTCTATTCATTTGTGATTCCACTCATCCATTTATTTCCTATGTACAAAGCCCCATGCTGGCTGCTAGGGGCAAATAGATGGAGACATTTCAGTTCAAAATTTAATAATCCAGCGGAGCCAGTCCAGCAATGAACCAGTAAGCAAGGAGTTTCTAAGAGATGATATATATCAAGTGCCAGAGGAAAGTGAAGAGTAACGCAGGAGCACAGAACTAAGGACACATACACATACTCAGGTGGGAAGGGCAGGTGGAAAGTATTATATTGAATACAAGTAGGAGTTTGCCAGGTATATACATGGAAGGAAATTTCCTTTTTTAGCATGAGAATGCTTAGTGAGACCTGAAAAAAATGCTTCCTTCTGTGCCAGTGAAGACCACTGGTTCTATCCTTCCTGGGAAACCAGACATCCCTTCTTTCATAGATGAATATAAAAGTCTTATTTGGGTATTTAGAGGGTTATTAGTAAATAAAATGAAACTAATTTGTTTTCTCAAGCTTTGGACACTAGGTCTAAGAGTCTAGAACAATAGGGCAGCCAAAGTCTGGGAACCAAAAAGCTTGAGCCCTTATCCTCTCTCTGTCATTCACAAGTTCTTTGAACCCATATAAGTTCTTTATGAGTCTTGGAATCCCTTAGCTGAAAAAGGAATTTAGTAGGACCAATTTTCTCCACCATCTTTCATATGTCAGATACTTGAAATGGCAGTATGTTTGATCAGGAAGATAGATGACCATGCTCTCTGTGAAAGGAGATTGTGTGAAAAGAAATTTAGCTTTTTAAAAAAGTTTTGTGGGGCGCCTGGGTGGCTTAGTCGGTTAAGCGTCCGACTTTCGCTTGGGTCATGATCTCGCAGTTTGTGGGTTCGAGCCCCGCGTCAGGCTCTGTGCTGACTGCCAGCTCAGAGCCTGGAGCCTGTTTCAGCCTGTGACTCCCTCTCTCTCTGACCCTCCCCTGCTCACGCTGTCTCTCTCTCTCTCTCTCTCCTAAAAATAAATAAAACATTAAAAAAAAATTTTTAAATGTTTTGTTTAAGTTTATTTATTTTATTTTGAACTACAGAGCACAAGCAGGGAAGGGGCAGAGAGAGGGAGAGACAGAATCTCAAGCAGGCTCTGCACCATCAGCGCAGAGTCCAATGCAGAGACTGAATCCACAAACTGTGAGAGCATGACTTGAGTTGAGATCAAGAGTCAGATGCTTAACCGACTGCATCACCCAGGTGCCCCAAGAAATTAAGCCTTGAAATCAACCAAACCACAGTCCCAATCTTTCTTCCATCACTTTCTTAATAGGATCGATATAAGGTAGAAAAAATACAAGAGAAAGGCCTAGCAACAGGTGCCTCTTAATTGTTAGTTCTTTGAACTTGGAGTCATAGATGGTAGCATTTCCAAAATTTAGTGACCTTTGAGACTCAGATAAATTGTCCAGTTGCCTCATCTATAAAGCAGAGATGTCTCAAGATGGCTATCCCCTGATGTCGTTTGAGATAATACGTAGGAAAATCTTAATTAGTTCAGTGGAACCCAAATGAGATGACATGTCATTACATGATAATTTGTACAATGAGATGCATTGCTGAGAAGATCAGTAACAAGGTAACGAGCCTGTCCTGTAACACCAGGGTGCAGGTGAAATACAAAACATAATGACTGATCCTTCCAGTTTCTGACCTACACAGAAGGTGAACCTGCCAGGAGCTAGTGTCCAGGGAGAGGTCACAGCAGAAGGAGTGAATCTGGCACAATTGTATGTAGTGAAATGAGCACTGACTTAGAATAGAAAAACCCAACCTTCCATTCAGAATCTGACCGATGCTGGCCTTTTGAGGATCAGAGCAGAAATGTCTATAGGCTTTATGGCAGCTAAAATGTCTGCATTCTTTATTTTTATATCACTGTTGCCTAGAATAGTGTCCCATATGAGCCAACCATGAATGCATAAAATGAAACAGTTTTTAGTTAACTCTCCTCTCTGTGAAATGGTGATTATAATACTTATCTCTCAGAATAATGGGGGCAGACAGAAGAGGACTCACCTAGGACATAGTTGGAGCTTGGTGTTCTCTCCCTGCCCTGCTGATGAGGGGCTCACCTCTGTATTGCCGATGGATTTAATATGTCCTTTTCCTATGAGTCCAACCAGAAATCTTAGTGGTATGTCCATAAACTAAGTGCTCTTCCAACATTCAGAAGACTGTCTTAAATTGAAACCTTTACTTGAGTGAATGATAACAAACAAACAGTTTCTACTAAGAATACTCAAGATCCAAAGGGGACAGATGCCTAGCTATTTCTCAGTCCTAAAAAAAATTTCATATTCATAGTCCACCAGCTCAAATGCCTGACATAAATACAGTTGATCCTTGAACAGCATGGGTTTGAGTTGTGTGGTTTCACTTATGCATGGATTTTTTTATAGAGACAGTACAGTACTATAAATATACTTTCTCTCCTTATTTCTTAATAACAATTTCTTTTCTCTAGCTTACTTTGTTGAAAGAATACAATATAACAATACACATAACATATGAAATATGTTAATTGACTTTTTATGTTATCAGTAAGGCTTCTGGTCAACAGTTAAGCAACCAACTTAAGTAGTTAAGTTTTGGGGGATTCAAAAGTCATGCATGGATTTTTCACGGTGCAGGGGTTTGGTGCCCACATTGTTCAAGGTTCAACTGTAATCAGATATGAGAAAGGAATGAAAGACCTTGAAGGTTTCCCCAACAAGCCTGAGACTATACCTGCACTTGCCAAGTCCTCATTTCTCACTAGAGTTACAGAAGGAAACAGTTGACAGAAGGAATAATGTCTTGATGGACAGCAAGTTTTTGGTGATAAATTCAAGGCCAGCATAGGATGAGCCAGATCTCCTGTGCACAGAACCTGGACCCACCCATTAAGCACTGAAGAGTAAGATCCAGCCAGCCTCTGCCCTCAGGAAGCGAACAGTATAGGGCAAGTTTGAGAGGTATATAAATGAGGATCCACACAGACAACACTGGGATTGAAATGCATACAATGTTCAGTGATGGCAACACAAGAGTGTGGAAAAATCTGCCTGAGGGTTGGGAGGAAGGTCCAGAAAGGCTGCCTTGAAGATACTTTCTTCAAAGTACTTTTGATAACAGAATCTTAGACCAGCAATTTCTTCATGTTGTCAAATCCATGGCATTGAAAATAATGCTGGGATCAACCCAGTTTTTATAGAAATATCCGCATAAAGTCCATCCTGATGGACCATCAATAGTTACAAATAATGGTTTGAATGATGGCTGCTTAAGCTCCTTTGAGTCAGAGTTTCATTTGCCCCTGAAAATACTCATAGCTTTACATACAAGGTAAAAGAAGTAAGAGATGGTCTTTCTCCATCACACCAGCATAGCCTGGAGGAGACAGGCCTTCCCAGCCTTGACCACAGTGTTATGGCTACAGAGTCATGATCCCTGCAAAGAGACACAGAGCACAGTGGCCAGCTTCTGTCTCCTGATCTTCTGTTTTCCTTGGACGAGTTTACCAACAGTGAGGAATTTCTTCTTAACAAAACAGATTTATTTGGGTACATCTACTCCAAAGCTGATAGCATGTCTTGAAAACCCATTATTGGACCATTCCCTTGATATCACAGGGCTTAGGCCTATTTCCCCAGCTAACACATAAGTGACATAGACAGTCTCTTCTTCCAAAGCTCTCTGGGTTTGGAAATAAACCTTAACCTTGCTCAGTTCAGCCTCTAAGTCACTTTTGGTTGTGTTTTATTTAAATGAAGCATTAAAGTTAACAAATGGAATTAGAATATGAAAATTTCCAAATAAATATCTGTACATAAAACTGTAATATGTGGGGGCATCTGAGTGGCTTAGTCAGTTAAGAGTCCAAATTCGGCTCAGGTCACGATCTTGTAGTTCACAAGTTTGAGTCCCGCATTGGGGCTGTCAGCACAGAACCCACTTAGGATCCTCTGTCCCCCTCTCTCTCTCTGCCTCTCCCCTACTTGTGCTCTCTCCCTCTTTCTCAAAAATAAACATTTAGAAAAAAACTGTAATATGTGTGTACATGCACATGTGTGCCATTTAGAAAGTAACCACCATGTACCTGGTGCATATATTATGTCATAGGATCATCCTAAGGATTAAGGGTGGATTAAAGGTATTGTGGATTAAAGGGTGGATTAAAGTATGTAAACTCACACATATCTGAGTTAAGCACTTATGTCACTTCTACTTAACTCTGCTGATTTGTAAGGATCTTGCTATTGGAAACAGGAGAGATTGTTATTTCAAGAGGCACGTAGAATCTTAGAACAACAAGGTAGGCTAAAAGTCCTCCCAAGCACATTTACTCACTTTGCAGGCATATAGCGAGCTCTGTTTTGGGCTAGGCACTGACGAGACAGTGGGAGTATGACATGAACACATTGTCAACCATCTCAGCTATGTCTTCCTGCCACATCACAGGTTGTGAGAGGCAACAAGCTCTGGGTGCTTGACATAGTGGAGTGGGCTGCCCACTACCTCAGGCTGGAGCTCAGACAGGAGGGGAAAGGAAAGCTTTGAAAAGGATGTTTTCATCATTCATTATACTCCTTACAGCTCAAGGTCTCAGCACTATTCACACTGACTAAGATGCAAAAACAATCTAGATATCCATCCATGGATGGATGGATGGATAAAGAAGGTGTGGTTTATGCATACAAGAGTACACTATTCGGCCCTAAAAAAGAAATTCTGCCAGATGCAGAAACATGGATGAGCCTTGGGACATTATGCTCAGTGAGAGAAGCCAGTCACAGAAAGACATACCGCATGATTCCACACACACTCAGTATCTATAACACTCAAATTCATAGAATCAATGGGTAGAACAGTGAAGGGCTGGGGGCAGGGAGGATAGAAAGCTATTAATCAACAGGTACAGTTTCACTAACGCGACTTGAATAAGTTCTAGAGTTCTGCGTACAGCATTGTACTTATAGCAAACAATACTGTATTGCGCACTTACAAGTTTCTTAAGAGTAGTATAGATCTCATGTTCTTTTTTTTAATGTTTATTTATTTATTTTGAGAGAGACAGAGAGTGAAGAGGGGCAAAGAGAGAGGTAGAGAATCCCAAGCATGATCCGCGATGTCAGCACAGAACCTGACGCAGGGCTCAATCCCATGAACTGTGAGATCATGACCTGAGCCAAGATCAAGAATCAGACACTTAACTGACTAAGCCATGAGGCTCCCTGACAGGTCTTTAGCACAGTCACATGAAATTTTCTTAAGGAAAGATTCAATTCGAGCACCACAACCAGAACAAACAGTAGGTGTAAATGCACGAGACATGCACAGCTAACCTGCCGTTAGCTGGGAGATCTCACCTTGGAGGTCTAGCAGGGATTGGCATGAACACCCTTTCCATGCTTCGCAGAAGTTTAAAGCCTTACCTTAGAATGCTGCGAGTCCCAGCATAAGTACCTTCTCAGTGCTATCTCTGCCTCAGTGAGGAGGACAAGAATGGAGAAGCAGCTGGAAAACCTGACGCCCATTAGTATCGCACTGTGCTACGTTGCAGCCAGTGGGCAGAAAAATCAGTAATACTCACATGGACCTTATTTTAAATTTCGATTTTTTTTTCCATAATGGATTTTTTGCATTAATTTTTATTTTTTAAATATTGCTTTCAAACTGTATTCAGTTTGGTTACTACTGAGTTTTTTGGTGTCGCCTTAAATTTTGTTCCTGCCTCTCCACCATGTTCTAGGCTACAGGGTCTAAACCTGTCTAAGCCTAAACCTGGGCTCTGCCTTCTACTAGCAGGGAGGCCTCATACTAATGATTAAACTCACTGTGCCTCCATTTCCTCATCTATAAAATGGAGAAAATATCAGCACAACAACCATTGTGAGGGTGTAAGTGAGTCAACGCATGAGATGTGATAGAAGAGGACCTGACACCTGGTAAATACAATATTAAGTTATTCTGAAGACACATAAGTAGCTATGAGCAATCGGCATCCTGAGACTGCCAGCCATCTGTTCATCCCCATTTCTCACTATAGCAACAACCGGGATAAGCCTGGTCCCCGAAGCAAAGCCTGGAGATTTAGGAGTGAAGGAACATGGGAACTTATCTAAGACTCGTCACCACCCATAACTTAGCGCTCACAATCCACAGACATCCATCCCCTGGAGCCACATTTCTCTGCTGCTCCACCCCCAACACGGTGCACAGCTTTCCAACATACCCGAGTCCTCCCTCTGTCCACCCCAGCCCCCCCTCATATGAACCCTTCTCCTCCTGTGTGTCACCCAAATTCTGCTCTATATTATGCAGAACACTTTGACCTTCTCCAGTCCCTTCTTCCATAATGTGTTGGAAATCCTGGGGCTGGTGTGCTAAATTAAGAATATGTAAATTATGACCTGATGACTGAGGAGGCACAAACCACCGAGGGCTTGGCAGGTAGCTCCCCCAGCAGGACGTGAGAAACCCAGCGCCATTTTGATTGGAGGTGCAATTTCAATACACTCACACACAGGAGATAAAGTCACAAAATTGTTTAGGTACAGATCCCAGAATAGGGGCTCAATGAACCCCAGGTGGGAGGAGTTCTCTGTCCCAGGTCACCAGTGCAAGAGAGGAAGAACAAGGTCGCACCTACTACTTATAAGATGGTTGGGGAAGAGGTCACTAACTTTCCATGGACTACCTCCAAGCGGTTATTTGAAAAGGTGCCCGGGGAAAAGCAAAGCAGGAGTGTGTGGCAGGCATCCTAAATTCAAGTGCTTATCTCACTGTCCAGACTCTGGGTGCGCGCAGGTTGTCATACTGTAAAATGCCTGGGCAGAAACTCAGGACGGCCACATTCCTCATCACATAAACCCAGCAGCAAGCCCATTGCACATAGCCAAGCTCATTGGGGTTGACAACAGAAAAAGGGATTTCCATCCACCGAAATCTAGGGACTTATGGGCATAAACAACAGAGGAGATAAAAAATGGAGGAGCCTCGCGATATTTGTGTGGTTGATGCCCGGCAGTGTCATGGTGGGATTTCTCTCTGGGAAGTTTATACATCCCTTTGGGACACTGAAAGTTTACGATTGTGTTGTTACTGTGGAGTGTCATGACCTAATTTTGAATGCTGGTTGGGGATATAACAGGAAGTGGACGAAGTTTGACGTTGTGGGAATGCTGGTACACACCTCCACCCCGTGACCCTCCTGTGACTGCACACATGCATGGGCAGCATGTCTTTTCCTCGTGTGTTGTTTTGTGTCACTGTGACACCTATCCTGGGGACAGAAGGAAATTCCGAGGCGGCAATGATAGGTCAGAGAAAGGAAATCAGTCACTGTAGACAACCGTGCTGGGCTATTTTCTTGCTTCTGGATGGCAGGCACCATAGAGCAAAGACTAAGTCTCCCTGGTCACCTCTGTGTCACCAGTACATAGCACAGAACCTAGCACAAAGTAGGTGCTCATCAGGCATTTGTTGATGGGGTTAATGTGAGAGTAATTGATTGAAAGGTGAAGGGAGGGGCATCTGGGTGACTCAGCCTTTTAAGCCTTGGACTCTGGCTCAGGTCATGATCTCACAGTTCATAGGTTCAAGCCCCGCATCGGGCTCTGTGCTGACAGCTCAGAGCCTGGAGCCTGTTTCAAATTCTGTGTCTCCCTCTCTCTCTGCCCCTCCCGAACTCTGTCTCTCAAAAATAAATACTACGGGGCTTCTGGGCACCTCAGTCAGTTGCTGCCAAACTTCGGCTCAGATCATGATCTCACAGTTCATGAGTTCAAGCCCCGCATCGGGCTCTGTGCTGACAGCTCAGAGCCCGGAGGCTGCTTTGGATTCTGTATCTCCCTCTCTCCCTCTGCCCCTCCCCACTTCGTGCTTTGTCTCTCTCTCTCTCTCTCTCTCAAAAATAAGTAAAAATTTAAATAAATAAATAAACACTAAAAAAAGAAAGATGAAGGGAAATTAAAGATGAAATCTTATGACTGTGAAGTCATAGGAGCTCCTCCCTCTACAACCATCCTGGGGGAAGAAACTACAGGTGTCTGTCCCTGTCAGGAGGATGCATTCTTCTCCAGGTGACAAAGTTAGAAATACAACTGGCAAAAAGAACCATGAGGCCAGGATCACATAATAGCCAAGATCCAAGACATTCACATCTTACAGCTGGTGGACCAGCCACTTTTAAGCATTGTGTCTGTGTGTCTGCCTACATGTGTGCACACATAGCTGGGCTTTGTGTTGCGCAGACCCATCAGCCATCTGTCAATATAGACTTAGCAGACACCTGCTAAGATAACAAGTTTTAAATTGTGACTTACAGCTTACAAAGCTTACCATTTTACTTAAAGCTTACCATGTTACCACTTACCATTTTAAATGACCTTCAGTGTCCACTGTTCCACTTAGCCTTCATGGCAGCTCTGTGAGAATATCAGGGCAAATACATAGATTCCCGTTTTGGAGTTGAGGGAATTGAGAATTACAGGTGACGGTCCCAGAGCCACTCAGATATTAAATCACAATGCAGCCCCAGTGAGATGGGTTCGGTCATTGTGTTTTGCACTTTTTTAAAATTCCTTTTCCCCTTTCTGTTAAATAGATGGGGAAACCGAAAGTCAAAGACTCCGTGCCCACCCAAGTCCATCCAGGTCTCATGGGGGGCAGGGCCAGGACTAACTCTAGCAAAGTCAGATACCCTGGGTTTTCTTCCTGAAACCATTTTCCCTCTGCTTCTGGCTCCTCACCCCTGCCCAGTAGCCTGCTGTGCCTGGGGTGGCCTCTCTCCCCAATAGGTGCATTTCAAGGATGTAAATCAAATGACTCTCCTGCAAAAATGTGTCCCTCATCCTTCCTGGCCTCCCTGGATATCCCCTCTCCACCCACTCACTCTCACTTTGAGCATGTTCCCTTCGCCCCATTTTAGTCAGCAGCTCCCTCAGGGCAAGTTCAAGGTCTTGTCCATTTGCATTTGCATATGACAGAGCATCTCTGGGCCTGTGTCAGGTACCTGGGGGCAGGGAGGAGGGGGGAGAGGAGGGGCATTGGTTGTGAGATCAGAATGCATATGGCAGGGAGAGTTGAAAATGGTAAATAGCTGTACATATGTCAGATTGGCTTATTTGTTCTTACCCTTTTACTTTCCTTTCCAAAATTGACTTAATATATTTATTTCCCATGGATTAGCCACTGTAGCTGCATTCTAATGGAAGGCCAAACTAATGGAAGATGCATTTGAAGGATGCATTTTTGTCATTCATTCATTCATTCATTCATTTCTCCAGTCGGAGGAAGAGGTCCAACAGTTCTCTCCAAGCAGTATGCCCAAAAGCTGTGGTAATATATCTCTCGGCCCCCCAGGGGATGAGGCATCTAAGAGTATCCCCTACAGAGAGTCTTGGCATTGTTTGGACTCTATCCTAAGGGCAACAAAGGATCCATTGAAGTGAGAAAGGTGTTTGCAGTGCAAGTTCCCCTCCATGTAAGGAGGTCATGTTTGGCCCCTTAGTGCAGACCCAGATTGAATCAAGACCCAGGCTTTTGGAGCCACCTGGTTGCCCCTGCCTCCCCTGAGTCTTCTGCTCCAAGCAGCAAAACTTTTTCAATGTCCTGCAACTACCTGAGCCCCCGATGCCGGTCCTCTATCCCGAGGGAGCCGGTGAAACCCCACTCAGAGCCCAGCACACACTCCCAGCAAAGCTGCCAGATTCTCCCCCCAGCTGTCCCTCAAGGGGCCAATTCTTCTCTACTCAGGGGTCCAAATCGGACTCCAAAGCACAATCTGACTCCCCTACAGCTCTAAGACACCTACAGCGAACATCATACATTATGATCTAATACTTGATCATCATTTCACATGAAAGGTGGCCCTTGCATGCTCAGAGGTTAGAAGGGTGGGCAGGCTTCCAGAAGCAGCTGCCATGAGCCTCTCTTAACTGTGGCTTCACCTCCAGCTGGAGCAAAGTTCTGCCTCTGAAGTCTGAAGCACAGGCTCCCAGGCGAGCACTTCCCGCTGGCTTCAAGCATCTGCTTTTCATCGGCCTGAAAGTAGGTTTCACGTTGCTGTTTATAGTTGTCGCTATGAGGACAGTTCTCGGGCAGCCAGCAAAGCAGAAGCCTGCAGCGCTTGGGAGAGGCAGGCGCGTGATGACAGACGAGTGAGGACCCTAGCAGTGGCTCATGCTGGCACCACTCAGTGCAGCCCTCATCTCCCGTCACCACACAGGCAATAGTCTCCTTACTTCATAAGAGAGTGGAAGTGAAGTGTTTTTATGCTGTTAGTTTTTTAAATTTTTTTAATGTTTATTTATTTTTGAGAGAGAGAGAGAGACAGAGTATGCACAGGAGAGGGGCAAAAAGAGAGGGAGACTCAGAATCCTTAGCAGGATTCAGGCTCTGAGCTGTCAGCACAGAGCCCGATGCGGGGCTCAAACCCATGAACTGTGAGACCATGACCTCAGCCGAAGTCCAATGCTCAACCGACTAAGCCACCCAGGTGCCCCTTCCTCTATTAGCAATAGAGGATGATTATAGTAGAGGAGGGGATTGTGTGTGTGTGTGTGTGTGTGTGCGTGTGTGCACACGCAGGCACAGAAAAGACTTTCAGTCCAGCATCCTGCCCAATGCGGCAAGGCCTTGGATAACCACCTTGGCAGTGACTCCAGGGCCAGAAGCTTCCTCACTGCCTTGCCAGTTAAATTCCAGTGCTGTTGACTCTGAGGACTAAAGAAAAGTAGCCTGTTCAGCTTTAGGTAGAAGGTAGTGTGGGGTAATGAAACAGAACCCAGACTTTAGAAACTGGACAGTTGTGGAGTTGGGTCTCCAGCATTCCACTCTATAATGCGACATAGAAGAGAACTTAGGTGGTGATGATGTCCTTCAGCAGAGGAGATCTGTAAAGTATCCAGTGTGCTGCCATCCAGCAGGACTATGGAAGTGTTCCAAATCAGGACTAGCCAATATGGTGGCTACTCCCCACATGTGGCTGTTGAAAACTTAAAATCTGACCAGTGCAACAGAGGAACTGAATTTTTATTTTTTCATTTGCAATTAAGTAGAAATTAAGTAGCCATATGGGTATGTGGTTGCTATATTGGGCAGTGCAGAAATAGAAGCCACAAATGTATGGCCTCATGTGTTCTCCGTGACAACTTTGTGAGTTACATGATGCAGAAAGTCTCTTCTCATTTTATTGACAAGGAAATTGAGTCTCATAGGAGATCTCACTAAGATCTCACGTGGGCATCTCCTGCCATCAGCTGGCTCCTGAGTTAAGGAGTTACAGGCAGCCCCTACCTACTCAGTCCAGCAGGGCACATGCAAGCCCTAAGGCCAGTCAGGCACTGCCTGAGCAGAGTAACTGCTTTGCACAATGAGCCAAAGCCACTGACAAAATATTATTCATTGTGTCAGTGCTAAGGCATTCTGTCTAAACCATTTCCCATCACCAACGGGAGAGGGCTGGCTGGGTAAGATGCTCAGAGTCGCTCAATCAATCTTGTGGAGCTTGGCTCAGCAGCACAGGAGAGGGCTTTGCACTGGCCAGAAATGTCTCCAACTCACTGGATCAAAAGTATTTTTGAACTTCCTTCAATACAATGGGTTTTGGCCTTGAATTACACCGGTATTTCTGGGGATGGAGAAGGCATCCATTGTGGGCTGAATTGTGTCCCCCTGCCCCACCAAAATCATATGTTGAAGCCATAACCTCCAACACCTTAGAACATCACTGGATTTAGAGAAAAGGTCTTTAAAGAAGTAATTAAGGTAAAATGAGGTCATGAGGTTGGGCCTTGATCCAGTATGGCCGGTATCCTTATAAAAAGGGAAATATGGACATAGATGTACAGAGGGAAAACCATGTGAAGATGCAAGGAGAGGAAGATGGCCATCCACCAGCCAGGGAGGGAGGCCTCAGGAAAAAGAATTCTGCCCACGCCTGGACTGCAGACTTCTAGCCTCTAAAACTGTGAGACAATACATTTCTGTTGTTTAAGCCACTCTATCTGCAATTCCCTGTTCCAACAGTCCAAGCAAACTAATATACTTATTTTTATTTGATAAATCTTCCCCGATGAGCCTAGCAAATAACACAGGTAAAGAAACCAGGCTAAACAATGATGGTCATTAACAACACCAATGTCAAGAGCAAGGATGACATTAAAGCATTACAGCTTTTCACAGAGAATACACCAACTCCACATACATTTTTCACCAAGTTGTTGTGAGGATCAGGTATTCTTCCCACTCTATAAATGAGCAACTGGAGCCTAGGGAAGAGGAGTTTGTTCAAGTTCACAGAGTTCATAATTAATAAAGCCAAGTCAGGCACCTTTGGTCCTGGGCTCCTCAATCAGATTAGCTGCTGTTCACCAAAACCACCTCTGAGCAGGGTGGCCAGTGCATCCTGATTTGTCCAAGACAATCCAAGTCCATACTGTTTCTCCAGAACAATTAAGAATGGTGCCCCCTTCACTTGTGAGGATGAGCACTGGGTGTTATATGGAAACCAACTTGACAATAAACTATTTAAAAAAAAAAAAAAAAGAATGGTGCCCCCTTTCTCCCTCAAAAGCATCTGGGCTTTTGGAATTTGTGACATGGTCATCTTACAGATAAACGACATTGATAGTAAAAGTCCCCCTGGGGGTTACAAGTCCCCGCAAGAGTGTGGCAGCTGTCAAGACGGTAAGGGAAGGTCACTGTGCAATCAGTGGTCCCACAGGCACAGTTAGTGGTATGGACACAGGCTGGATGACAGGCTGTGGTGTGGAGAATAAGGTGCACTTGAATGCTCAATGCAGGACACCAACCAGTGCTTTGCCTTGACCTGCCACTGGCTTGCAGAGGGAGCTTAAGTCAGACGAGAGACCAATCTAGACAACTCCAAGGTCCTTCCAGATTTCATCCTCTGATTAATTGGCTAAGTGTTCAGTATGTTTAAGGGGCTGTGGGCAGGAGTAGGCAGTAAAAGAGGAATGACACACGTGGTCCGAGGTCTTTTGGGGGGAGGGGGCTGGGACATGTGTGTCATTCTGATATACTGCCTCCAAATATCAGGATTATGTATTCACCAGTTTGTCACAATAATAAGCAAACCCCAGAAAGATCCGTCGCCTATGGCATGCAGGTTAATTGTGTTCAGTTTGCGGTGAGCCGGGCAGTTCCCCAGGGCAGATCCCGTCATGCAGTGGTGCAGGGATGCAAGCTGACTTCTGACCTTCACCACCTGGAGCAGGTGTCCGAGGATCACGGAGAGACAGCTATGGGGGTAATGACACACTTCCCTTTTGCTCACACCCTGGTGTCCAGCACCGGTGCATGGCTCCAGCTGGCTGCAAGGTTACCTGCCCACCCCTCAAAACACAGTCCCAATCAGCCTCATGGCCTGCAACCTCCTGCCTGCATCCAGACTCACCCCCAGTGAGAGATAGGGAAGCTACCTAGGCACCCTGGAATGCTCTTGCCCCCTCCCGCCACACCCCCTCCCTCTGCCCCGCACCACAGGCCCCAAGGTCCATGCAGGTGGTACCTGCTTGAATCAGTTTTGACGGTTTAAGGAAACAGAAAGGTATTGTCTTGCGGTTCTGGAGGACAGAAGTCTGAAAGCAGGGCTCCTGGAAGGGCCATGCTCTGTCTCCTCACCTTTGGTGGTTGCCGGTGGTTGACATTCCTCAGCTTGCAACTGCCACACCTGTTATCTGCCTCCATCATCTCATGGCTTTCTTCTTTCTGTGTGTCTGTGTCTTCACGTGGCCTTCTCTGTGTGTGTCTGTCTCTGTGCCTTTGCGTCTCTTCTCATCCTTATTAAGACACCGGCCATATTGGATTTGGGGTGCACCCTACTCCAGCATGACCTCAGCTTAAAGCTTCATTACGTCTACAAAGACCCTATTTCCAAAGAAGGGCATATTCACAGCTACCAGGATCAGGACTTCATGTTTCCGGAAGACACAGTGCAACCCATATGACAGCTGAGAGGTCTCCCCAGGTGCCCATAAGCACAATCCCTGACTCCCACCTCCACATTCTCATGGATCACAGGCCACATGCTTGAGTGTGGCGTTGGTCCCAGTGTGGAAGTTCGTGGTTTGGACCCCTGTCTATTCCACTCCGTGGGCAGGGACGATGCCTTCTGTGCACTTTGTATATCCCCAGCAGCATCTTACAACCATCTGATGCTGTCTGGAGCAGCCTGGTCTAGAACATGGAGTTTCTAGAGAGGTACTCATCTCAACACCAATCTTACCATCTCCTAGCCATGTGATTTGGGGCCAGGTATTTAACCTATGAGAGTTTCAGTTCCTTCATCTTTAAGATGGGAATAATAACCCAACCAAACCAGCTTGAGACACAAAAGGAATTTATTCTTCTCTGAAGAATACCCAGCCCAATGGCACATTTTTCCAAAATTCCTTCCAGCAGTTATGTTCTCAGATCCCTCTTCATCTCTAATGACTTTCACTAATCTGAATGAACCTGAAGGGAAAAGTCAAATTGCTCTCCTGAGCTCTGCACCGGAAGGAAGCTGAAAATCTTCGGAAGGCTGAGCAGTGACAGGTATTTCAAAAAACCCAAGTTTGATTGGAAAAGCTCGAAACACAGAGGGGCCTCAGAGAAGCAGTAGGGCAACCGAAGTACTTAAATTAATTAGCGCTAAAAATGCACAGGCTTTCAGAGAGCGGCGTGAGCCCAGTAGACAGAATCCAAGGTGCAGCGGTATTTTCTCTTCCGTTAGATCAAAAGTGGGGAGGTGGAAGGCGTGAAGCTTGAGGAAATGACAGGCAAATGCAATAAATAGAACTAATTAACTCCAGCTTCATTCCCCAGGTTACAAAGGGCGGAGCACAGCCAGCAAGCTGGCTGGGAAGGGGTGGGGTCTCGGGGCTGGCCTGTGACAGTAAAGATGCCTCCCAAAGTGACAGCCCAGGTGTTCCTTTAGTCTGAAGCTTCCGGGGGGTTGCTTTAACAGGGAAATATTCAGTCTTCCTCCCTCCTTCTCTCTTCAGCGTCCCTTCGGTTCTCAGAGGTCTTCCCTGAAGACCCTAGTGACCTCCTCCTTCCCTGAGCTCGGACACCTTCAAGAAGCATGTGCTGACCAGGGTCAGGGAGCACCATGCACCTATTAAGGGCAGGGCACTGGGTGCAACTGTCTGTCAGTCTGCACCCAGCTGAGCTGTGTGATCTTGGAAGGGTACTTTGCCCCTCTGTGACTAATTTTCCTTGTCTGTAGAATGGGAGTCCTAATTGTAACCTCACTGGTTGTCCTAAGGATTAGTGAGAATATGTAAACCCCACATGGAGCTGTCATCTTCATGTGACAGGGCACCCAACGTTGTTTACCTTGTCCCATTACAGCCAACCTCACAGGGCCAACACAAGGAGCCGCTGGAATTGTGTATGCGAACGCACATAGCAAGACCTGCCCCTTCTCACACTGTACAGGTGCATCCTATGGGCATGTGTGTATAGGTTCTGCTTGTTGCATATGAACCTTTCAGCCCAGCTACATGGTTGTTGTTGGGAAAGGTGTGGAGCAAAATAGTACAGCATGGAAAAATGGCGGCATTCTGTTCTTCAGAGAATTTGCAGGCATCCAAGGAGGGCATTGGAGGCCAGAGAAAAGAGCTCTAGTTGTAGGATGAGATGCTCCCCACTTGGGTTTGCCACCTCCACCAAGTTGCTCATCCCCTGTTCCTCCCCTGAAAGCTGTGATCACATGGACAATAAGAATTAGATGAGAGAGGGTGAATGACACATGAACGTATCACCGGGCCCATCCTGTGAACTCAGTAAACCCTGGCTTCCATCAGATCCCGAGGAAGCCCCAGCCCTGTAGTGAAGGCAATGAGGATGGTACCCAGAGTGAGCACCCCAAAGACAGCACTCTCAACCTAAAGGTGAGCGGGCCACACCTCAACAGCATTTAATGTGGCTTCAATTGTGTAAACAAAGCTGCAGATTTCCACTGGGAGTGGCTTCCCCACATTTGCTTATATGGACCTAAGTTTGAGGTATTTTAAAAGTATTATTCAGCTCACAATATGGAATGAATGCAAAAGTGGGAAGAGTGTCGAAAGTGGCAGAAATAAAAGTGGAGAATTTTTATGTGAAAAGTGAATAAAAATGATACATGTCACATGGTTGACATGGCATGACTTTTAATACTAGGAACATTCTGGAAGTCTGTTGTGTTTGAAGAGTGAGGCCAGTGTGCACCAACAGCACTGATGAAGAGACTGGGAAAGCGATTGTGGGACACACAGGGAGCTGCTCCTCATGGTGTGACAACGTGGCTGAGGATGCAAATATCCTACAGATGGTCGCACAGAGGACAAGTATCCTGGATGAAAGTTGTATGTTGCCAGGTGTGCGGAATGCTGTGCAGATCACCAGGACAAAATCAGGAGTCTCCGTCTTCTTTTGTGATCCTTCATGTGGAGGCCCCATGAGGGGTAGGCATGTCGTCTGCACCCTTCATGGACACCCCTGGGCAAAGGTGAAGGTGGGTGTGGTGGAGGTCAGCTGGAGGACAGTGAACAGATTCCAGAGGTGCTTTGGAGGGAAAATCTCCAAGATAGGTGATGGCTTAGAGCATGACCCCTGGACTCCTCTACCGCGCAGTAGGGTCAGAGAAGTGTCATTTACAGAACCAAAGAAACTTGCAGAGATGGACATTTGAAAGGTGTGACTTACATTTTGGATATTTTAATTGTCAGATGCCTGTCAGGCATCCAATAGGAGATAATGGGTGGCCACCCTATGCAAGGACTATTCATGCCTTCAACCATGTCTAATACCACAACTCCGTCTGCGAATCAGGCAGGACACACCCTGAGCTTTCTGTTTAGTGAAGGAGATTAGGGGTTCAAACAAAAAGGCTTCAGAAGTAGGGGTGCCTGGGTGGCTCAGTCATCTGAGCATCCAACTATAGCTTACGTCATGATCTTGCAGTTCAAGAGTTCAAGCCCCATGTCAAGCTCTGTGCTGACAGCTTGCAGCCAAGAGCCTGCTTCAGATTCTGTGTCTCCCTCTCTCTCTCTCTGCCCTTCCCCTGCTCATGCCCTGTCTCTTTCTCTCCCTCTCTCTCTCAAAAATAAATTTAAAATATTTTTAAAAATAAAAAAAGGCCTCAGAAGCAGACATATTTTAATCCTTCTTCTATTGTCCATTAGCTGTGTGACATTTGAAAGACAACTGGGAAAATCCTTTTGCTATTTGAGCTTCACTAAAAAATAGAAAAAAATTCCTCTATTACAGAGCAGCTTTGAAAATTATAGGACATCAAAAACTTTCTAATTGCCAGATGTTGTTGTTAAACTAATTCCTCTTTCACCTCATTGCCCTCTTCCTCCTCTATCACCCCGTTACTTGGTGATGAGGCTGAAGTGAATTAATGGTAGATGTGTAATTACAGATCATTGAAATAGTTATATATAGTTGAAAGGTTTTTTTTCTTTTTGCTTTACCCCAAGCTCCTGACTATTTCTTATAATAGGCCAATCAATAAATAGATGGATATAAAACACAGAAAGAGAGATGATAGATGATAGCTAGATAGCAATAGATACATATATATAGACAGATCTATCTACCCAGATACAGATACATTAATGACACAGACATAGACCAAAGGTTCTCACCTTATTTTCATAATGTTATTTTCTTACTTATATTTGAGAGAAAAAGAGAGTGTGAGTCAGGGAGGGGCAGAGAGAAAGAGAGAGAGAGAATCCCAAGCAGGCTCTGCACTGTCAGCACAAAGTCCAATACAGGGCTCAATCTTGCAAATCTTGAGATTATGATGTGAGTTGAAATCAAGAATCGGAAGCTCAACCAACTGAGCCATCCAGGCACCCTCTCATCTTATTTTCAGACGACATGGTGATCTGAAAAGATTCGATTGTCCTGTAATTGTGATCGTTCCTCTCTGGACGTGTCATTTCCTGTTCCTTTGTCTGGGTACCTGAGGCAGTGATGATGTCTGTCTCCCTCCCACCTGCCTCTGGTTCCCAACCTCTGCTTTACCCACAACTGCCTATCGTACCACAGAACACAATTAAATGAATTCCCACAGAAGGCAGCTGGAGTGCTCAGCCTTTGTGAGAGAGGATGCATACTTTAGGCAACTTGAAAATGCTCTTCAATCAACGTGTTCTGGGCAGGGATCACTCAGACTGTACTTCTGTCCTGAGCGGTTCCTCAGGAGCTGACCTCCTCATGTTGACCCAAAGACAAGTCATCCCTCCCACCACTACCTGTGAGAACTCGAGCCTCCTGGAGTCCTGAGATCTCCGTTGTGTCCTCCATAAATGAGGGTCATGAAGGCCTCTCTGCTTAGCTTTCAAAGTGGTCATGAGTCCAAACGGACAAATGTGTGTCATACTAATTTGTCAACCATCAAGCAAACTTGTTCAAAAGAAGTTTGTTGCTTGTTCAGTCAGCAGACAGAAGGAAACCGAGTAGCAAAAAAACAAAAACAAAAACACCCAATTCAACTCGGATGCACATGTTTAATTGGCATCCACAAGGCTGAGGAATTTTCACAGAAAATAACACAACTCCAGACGTCGGATCATAGTGAGACTATTCTCAGTGTGTCTCTTAATTACTGTCAATTTTTATACTTGGCAACCCCTGGCCTTCAGAGGTCTTCTGGTGCAGTGGTTCTCAGACACTAGACATGGACTGGGTTTGGCTGGCAGCATCAGAAGCACTGGGGAGGGCTTTTCTATCTTCAAATGTTTTATGAACTGTTTCTAAAAAGCTGAAAAACTGACTTCCGGAGTCTCCCTAGTGGAGGCTCTAATTCTGGAGTCTTGAGATAGACTGTGATTGTCTCTTTATACAAGGCCTTCCCGAGGGGTAGCCACGGGTGGGAACCGCTGACCACTCACCACCATGTTCTCTATCCCTTTGGGCTCTGCAGTCTGGAAGATGTTACCTCAAAGCCTACTTGGGCTTTTGAGACACTGACTTGAGGTGGGGGTGGGGGTGGCTACTCATGGACAAAGGGGAAAACTCCCTGAGGTTGGTTGAGGCTCTGAACCCTGAGTTGAGTGTCCCTTCTCATGGCTTTGTGAGATGTCAATGCCTCATCACTCTGGCTGTGTCTGCACCCACTTCTAGTTCCAAGGACATTTGAATATCAGGGGGCCTCCTGAGTGAACACTGTTGCCTTGGCTCTCAGATTGTCATTGTGTCCTGGGAAGGTGAGCCCATCTCATCTGTCTTGCTCATAGCCCAGGCCAGGTTAGCTCTAGTGGTACCACTAGTTCTTAAGCAAGGTGCTTCTCACAAGCCTGTGAGGGAGACAGGGAGGCAGTGTTGTCTACACTGAAGAATGAGTCAGGGGCCAACACCATACAGTTTATCCCAAAGAGCTAGGAGTTATGTCCATCTCTGCCTGCTTCCAAAACCCATCAGCCCTCAGCACTTCCCCCACTGCTCCACTCTGCAATGTCCCGGGCATCTTTCTATATTGGTCGTCCTATCCTGGGAGCAATTGAAAAGCAGACCCTGCCTTTTAGAAACTTAACATTAATTCAGAGAGAGAGAAAAAAAGTGAATAATCTCACAAATCAATATTTGCAAAGCGTGATAAGTCCTGGGATGACTTACGAGTAAATGAGAAAGGCATCATGAGATCATGAGAGCTGGCCCTCTGGAAGAGACATCACACAAAGTTCTCCTTACGGTGCAGGTAAGGAAACTGAGGCACAGAGGTCAAATAGACTGCTCCGAAAATCCGTGAGCAGTCAGTGACAGACCCAGGATTCATGCCCAGATGTGTCATTAAAGTGTAAATCTGTAACCATGAATTTAGGAAATTTTTAAAGTACAGTATAAGAGCCACATTATGAAACATTATGCAGTTATCAAATATGATTTCATGGACATATATTATGCACATAATTTTTACCAAAAAAAATAAATAAAATTTATTTGTGCATGTGTTACAAGCCAGAACATGTCAAGATCCTTATTGCTTGATTTTTATTTACTTGTTTTCCCTCATATTTATATTCTCGATTTCCTTCAATGCCCATGCATTATCTTTGTAATTAAAATGTTACATAAATAAAAATGCAAAAATCAAATTACAAAAAAAGGAAAGGAGAGGGAGAAGGGTGAGGGGCTGACTCTCCAGTTGTTGGAGAAAGAAAGAACTTTGTATAAATAAACGAAAGGTTACCCAAGAGAATCAGAGGAAACGAAGATGGACTGATGCAGGTCAGTGACGAGGAAAGAAGAGAAAGAAGGAGAGAGTAGGAGCAGAAAGGAGGAGGCAGGAACTTGCTATTTAAACTCTATGCTTCTTAGACATAAAATCATCATCACCATCATCATCAGACCATTGCCCGCAGAGAAATCTTCACATCATGGGCATAGAAGTTGAGATCTGAGGCTCTGAGGCAATCTCCTCATGACTTGGGAGGGGAGGGAATGAGGCAGAGCTGGCCCTGGGGGACCGTGGCTGCACAGTGGAAAACAGGCGCTCCAGGCAGAAAGATCTGGATGTGAAACTGGCGCCACCACATGCCAGCTGGAATGAAGGCCAAACCAAGGATGAGAGTAATCATTCCAATGCCCAAATACCCCCACGAAGGTTAATTTAAATGAGCAGCTGAAACAAAGGTGCCTGGTACAGAGAAGGTTGCAAGTGCAGGCTTCCTTTCCTAATCTAGATGACCCTTCTCAGCTCCAGATAGGAAACCACCCCACCACCTTAGCCTTTGGCTATGTCAGTGGGCGTTTAACTGGTCACACTGGGCATAGTGCCAACAAAAGAAGGCTTGGTTTTGGTGCTTCTCTCTATGCCTGTCTCCGATTGTCCATCTGTCTGTCTGTCTGTCTGTATCTCTCTCTCTCTCACACACACACACACACACCCCTCTGCCTCTCTGTCTCTGACCCTCTCTCTATTATGCAGACACACACACATTTAGTACAGTAAATGCTTGGCATTCTTCATTTCCAAAGTTCATAAACAATGTCACTAGATCTAATGGGAACAAACAATGTTTGGGGCGCCTGAGTGGCTCAGTCGGTTAAGTGTCCCACTTCAGCTCAAGTCAAGATGTGGTTCGTGAGTGCGATCCCTGCGTCGGGCTCTTGGTAGACAGCTAGGAGCCTGGAGCCTGCTTCGGATTCTGTGTCTCCCTTTCTCTCTGCCCCTCGCCTGCTCACTCTTCCTCTCTCTCAAAAATAAATAAAAACATTAAAAACATATTTAAACAAATAAGGGGAACAATCAATTGGGAAGAGAGAATGAGCCCAAGCTCTGTGTAGAAGCAGCAAGAAAAGCAAACACGAATTATTGTTCAAATAACCTTACAGTGGAGTCAGCCTGGCAAGTTCGCCTCCGCTCTCCCCCTTTAAACACGGAACACCCCCCTCCAGGGTGGAAGACAGCCCTGCTTTCAATTATGTTGGTTAATGTTTCTGTGTAACAGCAAGCCTCAAATCCTGTCAGACATCCCCAGGGCCCTGTTGATTGGTCTGTTAAAAAGTCTTGGGTGGTTTTACGGCTCCTCCAAGATCTCCATGTCAAAGGCATCTTGGAGCTTGGTGCCTGAGGCTTCGGGATGAAAACTCGTTCACATTCACAATATTATGATGGTGATTACTCTCCCGCCCAGTAAAACTATTGCAATTCATTCTTCTTGGAAACCACCAAGAAAGACATTGTGGATTCTTCACCCTGAAATCAACGAAGTTGGACAGAGGAAGATTTGAGGCTGGCCTGGGTTTGCCACCAGATGGGTTGGACATATGGGGCTAGCCACTCCCCCTCCACAGGGCAGTTTCCTCAGCCCACAAAAGGAGTTTGGATGGAATCACCATTTCCCAAAGTGTGTTCCTCTGAGTACCAGTCACCATGATTCTTTAGAAGAATAAAATGGGTTGTTCCTTAGCCAATAATATGGGGAGCAGGATAAACCCTCTCTCATGCTTATTAGCACATTAAAGCTGCTGAGAAGTCCTGCAGAAATTATGTTGTGTCTACCCAATGGGTTAAACCAAACCTCTCAACACTAGGTTGCTTCTCCTCATGCAATGTTTATTATTTAGCGTGTCTGAGATTAGGGTCCAGCACCACACATTAGTGCTTTCCTGTCCCAGCACCGTCCGATGTCCCTCCAATTCTAATGCTTTGAATTGTTTGAATGATATAAACCTAAACTATGCAAGCTATTTACTTTTCCACCTATGGATGGGGAGGAAAGAAGGCAATCCGAAATGCTGGGTTGCCGCCCTCACTGGGGCACGCACATCTCCACATTTCAGGTTAAACGCACATCTTGCTCAGTGTGATAGTTTCCCTATTTCCTCCCCCTCTTCACTGTCTACCTTCTTACCCTGTATGTCTAGACTTCTCTGTCCTGAATTGGAATTCTTTATTCTTTCATCCAAATCCCCCCACTAAACTGAGTCACTACAAGCCACTGCACAAAGTTTGTAAGTATTGTATTGCTGTGTGTCTGACACTTAGAAATATCCAGAATCCACTGAGTGCTTAGAATATGGGAGGCACTGTCTTATTGGGTCCTTTCAATGTCCAGTGAAGTAGGGGCTGGTGCCACACCTGATGAACAGATGAGGAACCCAATGCTCAGACATGTGCACTGACCTTTCCTAAGCCCACACAAGTACAAGGCTAGGGGCTGAAATTGGACCCCAGGAAGTCCAATTTCTTGCTCTCATGGCTATATTACGCGATCCAGAGGTGCTGATGAGATGCTCAACAAATACGTGTAGACAGGAAAAAAGAGCAAAACTTTATTAAAGGGACTTCCTGTGATGGGGTGCTTCTCTGATTTTTTTTACCCTCTGGGCCTTGGGGCCAATAGTTTGTTAACTGTCTCTAACCCAGGACTTAATCTCTAAAACCTATAGAGGGACTTCCTAAGTCTCTTATTAACTCAATTCATTAAACGAATCAGTTGAGTTAAGGAGGGTCCATTGTGGATTTCCTGGGATGAGAATTATATATACTATGTATCTTCTCAATAATCTATATATCTTTATATAGTGTATGTAACTTTTTTTAATGTTTTATTTATTTCTGAGAGAGAGAGAGAGAGAGAGAGAAAGAGAGAGCATGAGCAGGGGAGGGTCAGAGAACAAGGGAGATACAGAATCTGAAACAGGCTCCAAGCTCTGAGCTGTCAGCACAGAGCCTGACACAGGGCTCGAACCCACGAACCATGAGATCATGACCTAAGCCAAAGTCAGACCCTTAACCAATTGAGCCACCCAGGCGCCTCAGTATGTAACTTTTAAATAACATTTTAACAACTCTGATAAGGTATGACTTACATAATAAAAACCATTGAGTTGTACACTTAAAATAGAGAATTTCATAGTAGAGATTTTTTTATGCGTTTGTCCTGAGGCTCCCTCCACCAAACCATGAGGAGGGCTGTTGATACCAAAGTCATGCTCTTTCTCAATAAAGAGCCAGCAGGGTGATGGAGACGTCTTTGCTGTGGTGTGAAGTCCCTTTCTGCCCCACACCATTTCAACCAAGGATGATGCGAAGACCCTCTCTGTGGAGCCTCAGCACATGACCAGTCACACCTAGTGACCTGTGAGCCCCACAAGAAGGAAAAGAGGAGCCCAAGACTGAACAAAACAGCAAATACATCTGGAGAAGACTTGGGGCTTGAAGTCAGGCTTGCTTCCCAGCACCACTCCTCGTAAGTTGCATGACTATGAGCCTCAACTTCCTCAACTGTAGAGTGGAAATAATACTTCTTACTAGCCTGGGTTCCAGGCTGACTCTACCTCTTAACAGTTTACATGGCATTTTCCAGACAAAGAGGGAGAGCCCACAGGCATTTATGTATTTTCTACTCTTTGAAATCTTTCAATGCCTAAAATGCAAGGACTCAAATTTCCAAGCTAAAAACTTTTTTTGTTGTTTAGCCTCTAAGCAGCTATTGTTCCCAAACCACCTGCTTTTATGATCTAGATGGCAAACTCCAGGTCCTGTTTGGCCCAGATGAAAGAGTGATTTGAGAACCATTTAACGGTGTGCATTTTCTCAGCATCTCACTCACAGAAACACCTAGGATAAATGGCTCAGTGCTGATCCGCTGTGAAAATTTGTGAAGTGTTCAATTACCCTTACAATTGTTCATCGCTTTACCTGCAGAGCCCCAGAGTCTAGTCAAGGGACAACGGGCCGCCATTGAGAAATTTGTTCGCTTCTCACAAAAGAAGCTCACGGAGAAGCCACGGGCCCCAGACCCCACCTGGAAAGTGAGCTGTCCTTTGCTCTTTAAGACAAGCATCATCTTTTTCTTGACGCTTTGTTCTTAATATCGTCCTGGAGACGCCAGAATAATCACAATGAATCTGACATTAGTTTATGGAATCTGAGGACAGAATGAATTCAAGGGCTAGAGATTCCAGTGGCTAACATTTGTGGGTCTCAGCTGGATGTGGCTCACTTCAGGCATGTGGCACGTTTCTGGCAGCAATTCGCCCTCGCAAAGATTATACCTTCAACTCAACAGGCCCTAAAATGACACTCAGCTTTCTCATATTTAGTTATAGGCTTATTCATCCATTCCTTATTCCACAAATGTAGCATACATATCAATCATCTACCAGTAACTGTGCTTGGGGCTAGAAATGAGAAGCCAGACAAGAGAGGTCCCCGTCCTCAGCGTCTCCCCATTTTGAGATGTGCTGCTCCCATTCCGACCCCTCCGAGATGTTTCTACGCTGCCTCAAGGGACAGACAGGCAAGCAAGCTGGGGTTTACAGCTCAATATGGTGAACATTGTAAGGGAAGTAAGCGCAGAGCACCAGGAGAACCAGGCGACGGACCACCTACCAGGCCAGGCAGACAAGACACACTCATAGAGGCAGACGCGAATCTCGGTTTTGAAAGGCAGGTAAGAGTTACTCGCTGAGTGTGGGGGGAGCAGGAGAAAGCCCATGGCTTTGACATGCTACACACCAGGGGTGGAGTTGACGGTGCCTTCATGGGAAAGTGAAAGGGGACAAACATCAAAGTCAGAGAGGGCCCAGCCCAGTAGCTCCACATATAATTAATGACAATTCTTTGATGGTTACGTCAGTGCCTGAGTGAGGAGACTTTATGAGAGGTGTTAACATAGACAATCTGGGTACCAAAAACTCACTGAAAAGGAGAAAGTAATTGCCCCCCACCCCCAAGAAAGGCACAGATTCCTAATAAAATGGTGCCTCACAGGAGCAGAGGTATCTCAGGCTATTGCCTGGCTGTGGGACTTGGGTACGTGGCTCTGTGTTTCTGGTCTTCAGGTCTCTCCTTTTCATGTGAGGCTATGTGAGCTCTAAGGTTGTGAGACAAGGGGGTAGATATAGGAACAAGGGGCATGCTCTGTTCTCTTCCTGTGCCCCGATACACAGAATTTCCCACTTGGGCGTGAAGACCAAGGGGAAGATGTGTCCAGGCTACAGATTTCTCACCTTCTTGTGTAAGAAAATCAAGGCTACTGGTTTAGGCTCCTTCTTCTCTTACCATTTAGTATCCATGAGAGCACAGGGCGCCTGGGTGGCTCAGTTGGTTAAGTGTCGGCTCAAGTCATGATCTCATGGCCTATGGGTTTGAGCCCCGCGTTGGGCTCTGTGCTGACAGCTCAGAGCCTGGAGTCTGCTTCAGATTCCATGTCTCCCTCTCTCTCTGCCCCTTTCCCTNCCTGGGTGGCTCAGTTGGTTAAGTGTCGGCTCAAGTCATGATCTCATGGCCTATGGGTTTGAGCCCCGCGTTGGGCTCTGTGCTGACAGCTCAGAGCCTGGAGTCTGCTTCAGATTCTGTGTCTCCCTCTCTCTCTGCCCCTCCCCCCTTCACGCTCTGTCTCTGTCTCTCAAAAATAAACATTAGAAAACATTTTTTAAAAAGGTATAGATTTCTACAACCCTCAAAAAAACAAAGATCAAAGCACAAACAAATAAAAACGTGTTTAACACAGCCATGTGTTGTGTGTTTTACAGTCTCAGGTAATCCTCTCAGACTACTGGTGTGTGTATGCCCATTTTTTATTTCCTATTCTGGACGCATTCCACACCCTAAACCCCCTACACACACATACACACACACACACACACACACGCATGCATTCTCGCCTCTCTTTCCTACAGAAGTAAAGCTAATTCTAACAACCAATCAGTGAGGTCATTGTCACACGCAGAGCGGCCAAGGTGCATTGAGAAGGATGGTAACTCATAACATTTAATTTTATTTCCAACAAGGTATTGACCACATTGTTATTACCCAAACACAGTCTCAGACTTCATCTGTCTCCTGCTAATGTCTATCCCCGGTTTGCTGGCGGCAGCTCGGAAGTCCGGCCAGTTTAAAAACACAAAGTTCCTAAAACCAGAGTGAGTTGACTTTCCTAACAGGTGACCAGTGTGCTTAATTCTAATTTATCATGAAAAGGCTCTGAGCAACTACCTTCGGGGAGAGCTGGGTGTTGTTAGAATGAATTGCGGGGCTTGGTCCATGGGTGCTCGGCCATCTATAGGAACAGCTCCAGAAGGACTGATCCCTTCCTTCCTTCTGGAGGCTCAGCCCAGGTGAGGGTCTGCTCAGAGCTACTCACTGCTCACGTTTCTGTGGGTGAGGATACAGCCTGGGACCTTCACTGATGGCTGATCAAAGCTGAAGGATGTTGCCAATATGTAATTTTCTCCTGAACCCTCTTCTTTTTAAATTTATTTATCTAGTTTGAGAGAGAGAATACATGGGAGAGGCAGAGAGAATCCCAAGCAGGCTCCGCACAGCCAGTGCTGGACTTGAACCCACAAGCCGAGAGATCAAGACCTGAGCTGAAATTAAGAGTCTGACACTCAACTGACTGAGCCCCACCCCCCCGTGCCCCTCCTGAACCCTATCTTTTCTTTTAATATTTTTATTTATTTCTAGTAGAGAGAGAGACAGACAGAGTGAGCAAGGGATGGTCAGAGAGAGAGGGAGACACAGACTCTGAAATAGGCTCCAGGCTCTGAGCTGGCAGTCAGCACAGAGTCCGACGCGGGGCTTGAACCCACGAAGCGCGAGATCATGACCTAAGCGAAAGTCGGACGCTCAACCGACTAAGCCACCCAGGCGCCCCTCCTGAACCCTCTCTTAAATAAACTCTTCTAGCCGTATATTACATGTCACGTAATTCACCCATTTCAAATATACGATTCAATTTTCTGTTATCGTAAATTTAGCAAGTTGCTATCACCATGAATCAGTTTTAGAACATTTCCATCATCTCAATTACATCTCACTTCCTCTTTTACTGCTCTTCCCAGGGCCCAGCTCCCACCCTCTGCCCCTGGCAACCACTAATCTTCTCTATCTGGAGTTGGCCTTTTCTGGGCTTGTGGATAGATCATAGACTATGGGGTCTCCTGGGCCTGCTCCTTGCACTTGGCCATGTTTTTGAAGTTTGTCCAAGTTGTAGCATCAGAACTAGCTCATTCCTTTTGATTGCTAAATAGTACCCATCCCATTGCATGAATATACCACATGTCGTCTATCTATCCACCAGTCATTGTACATCAAGCTTGTTTTCGGTTCTTGGACTCTTAGAAATAACACTACTAGAATCACTCCTGGGCAAGTCTTTCTGGGCTCTGTCTTCACTTCTCTCAGGTAGATCCCTAAGTGTGGAATTGCTAGGTCATATGGTAAATCCACTTTTACATTTTTAAGAAAATTTTGTGACGGCTCATTTGCTCTTTCCTTCACCACTAAAAGGCCAGTGATTCTAACCCGGGGACCATACTCCACTCACCCTTTTCCCTGCTCACTGAGTCCTCACAGCCCAGGAACACAAACAAAAACAAACAAAAACAAAAACAAAAGCTGTTCTTTCACTCCTGAGTGCACACAGAGTGGAAGAGATGTGAAGGGTTCAGACCACAAAGAGAGCCTTGCTGGGGGTTGTAAGAAAGTCATTGTTCTTTTGCCATTCTTTTTTTCTGGCTGTATGGTAAAGGGAAGGCAGAGGTTACCAAGAAATCAAGCCTTAGGCTTCAGACAGTTGTCTTGGCTCATAAATCACTTAAGGCTTTGTCTTTGACGCTCTGAGAAAACGTTAAGTATTATCTAATAAGTGTAACTTACTGGAGAGTTTGGGTACCTACAAGCACTTAGCACAGAAAGGGACTACGAAAGTAATTTCGAATGAGGAGGACCCTCTGTCTTCCAGCAGTTTGCAGTGCTATTGATGAGAAGCCCACACCTTATCATTACTCACCACGTTATAGTTCAGGAGGGGGTGTGTGGGTCTGTTCTCTTTCTCTCACACCAATTTTGTTGACAAAGATTCTTTTCCAGGAGGAGAGAGAGAAAAGGATATTTGAACTTAGAACCGCCCTGGGCTTACAGCTCCTCCAGCTATAAACAATAGATGCCCTGATCCAAAGAACAGGAAAAACTAGTAGTGAAGTCATTAGCATATTTGGGAGGGGACAGGAGGCCCACTGATTTACATACACTCTGGGACCTGGAGGGGAGGAAGGCAGCACCATTCTCTGGGATTTTGTTCCTTTTGTGCTCCTATACTTGAAAGGAGAATAGAATTAACTTTTTACTGGCCGCAGAGCCTCACATCACATCTACTGAGACGTTATTATTGTTGCCACTTTAGAGATAAGAAACATGTGGTTTACAGCAGCCTAATCGTTGCCCCTGGCCAGAAACCCGGAGTCTAATCACAGGTGTGCTATATACCAGCTATTTCTGGCACGAGGCTGAGCTCATTCTGTCATAGGACACTGTAAACAGTTATCGTTCTGGTAAATTTCAGTAAACGTTTAACAAACAGCTCCCCAAAGCCTGGGGTGAGCGGGGAGTGCATATAAATGCACACAGTTTGCTATACATTTTACTGATACATAGGGTGCATGGTATACGATGTATAACTAGGAGTGAAATATACAGTACTCCTTATTGTAAATTTCCATAGAGCCAATTGATTCTCACAGGATGATTTCACTGATTTTTGTCCAACGCTTACATCCCTAACCAACCCCATGGTTGCAGTTGACAAATGAGCACAGTTCTAACATCCATATTGACTGAAATTTTCCTTTACATTCACGAGTAAAACAGAAGGGAAACGACAAAGAAGTCTGCCAGAGCTTCGCTTGTTTCTCAGTGCTGTGAGCAACTTCTTGGCTGGGTAGGAAAACTGTTTGGAATATCGAAAAAAAAAATACCTCCTCCGTTTTGGTGTTATTTACAATGTTACGGCTACAGACATGGCCCACTTTTACATTAAACCTGCTTTATTGACCATCCCCTATCATTTTCTTAAGCGCGTCCATCAACAAAGCAGTGAGCAAACCCTAACTTGTACCATGTGCCAAGTTCAGTGGTGTAAATGCTCCCATGGTGGCCAAAGTCAAAACTGACTTGATGTCGCTAAAGGCAGAGCTGGGAAGAATGTACATGTCCCTCCCCCACCCCCCACCCCATGGATACAATAGACATGACTAGCATCAAACCACAGGTGACAGCAAATGTAGTAAAATTAGGAAGGCATGTGTTCTGAGTGTTACCTTTGTTTTTACTATAATTTATTCCTTTGTAATTTTATATAATTTAATTTTTAACAAGTCATTTAACAACTGGCTCTCAGATTCCTGCCACGGTTAATAATCAGCTCCACTGTGCCCTGTGAATTCGCTCCAGCACCATGGAAAGCACCCCCCACCCCATCCTCTGGAATCCTACCCACGACTTGCTCTTTGCTCCAGAGCAGAGGAACAGAATATCTCTACCAGGCCCATCAAGGATGAAGTCAAGTAGTTAGAACCACAATGCAAAGTGGAATAGGGAAAAACATGAAATGCTGGGAAAGCTTGCTCTTTGAATGGTTTCCAGGGGAACCAGCATTAAGGAGAGATTAACTCTGGATGGGGTTGGGAGAGGTGTTAGGGGAGAATGCCACGGTCTCAGCCATCCCTCCGAGGGTAATGACCCCTCCCTGGTCCCCTACTGCCCTGGGGTCCCCATGGTCCCAGGTCTCAGCCGGTATCAGTTCCTGTCCGAGTTACCGCAATAGCTTCCCCAGAAGTCTCCCTCCTCCTACCTAACCTCCCTTCTGATGTGGTTTAGGGGGTTGGGGTTCAGAGCCAATGGCTGAGAAAGAATTCTTGAAATGTCTTCGGTGCAAAAAAAGTGGTTTTATTAAAGCACAGAGGGAAAGAGCTGCACCAGGGTTGTGACAAGTGACTGGTTATATAAGATTTTCCATCCTATGGAGAGGAGGGTGGTGTTAGGGCTCCAGGAAATTGAGTCTATAGGTTTCCGAAGATTGCCTTTTTTCTTGTAAATCCTTGCTAAGACAGGTGCAAACTGATGGGCACTCCTGTCATGCAGGACTGTGATTTTTAACCTTTTGTTTTTCCCTTTCCTTCGTTCTTGGGCAGCCGGGAGTGCCTGAGGAATGTCACACACAGCCCACCTGTGGGGAGGGGTGGGTGTTAGCTTGCCCTCAGCTTGCCCTTTGCTCCCTCATCACCTCTACTCTCCACCCAGTGATCAGAGAAAACCTTTGGAAACATATTTAACATCACTATGTTCTTCTGTCCGAGACCTTGCCATGGCTTCACTTTTCTTGGAGCTTAAGCCTGAGATCTCTCAGTGACTAGAGCCTCACCCATCTGCCCTCACTCCTCCACCGGAGGGCACTCCCGGGTGGTCTTCCCAGTCCATCCTTGCACTCACTCCTGTTCAGCCATGCTGGCCTCCTCACCTTGACCCAACTGCTTGGCCACATTGCCGCCTTCAGGCTTTCACCCCCTCTCTCCCTGGGCCACGATGCTCTTCCTCCAAGTCCCCTGCAGCTGACTCCCCAGTTCCTGCTCTGGGCTCTCACCTCAGCAAGGCCCACCTCGGCCACCCCATAACCTGCCCATGCATCTTCCTACCTGTTGTGATTGCTTACCTTCTCTCTCCCCAGGACGGAGAGCCCTTCATGCTCTGTTCTAGGGGAGGTCAAAATCTTAGCTGTGTCTGCTGACCTATCCCCAGCACTGAGGACAACTCTTGGCCCATACTATACACTAAGAGTATTGTTGGATCAATTCTGATAAAGATTTCCAGCTCAAATGTTTATTGATGGGGCGCCTGGATGGCTCAGTCGGTTGAGGGTCTGACTCTTTATTTTGGCTTAGGTCATGATCTCATGGTTTGTGGATTCAAGTCCCATGTCCGGGTCTCAACAGCCTGCATGGGATTCTCTCTCCCATGCTCTCTACCCCTACCCCGCTCTCAAACATATGCATACTTGCACTTTCTCGCTCCCTCCCTCCCTCTCTCTCTCTTTCTCTCTCTCAGAATAAATAAACTTAAAATCTAATGTTTATTGAGGATGTATTATATTTCAAGCCCTGTTGTATGTATTTTGCAGGCATTATCTCCTTTACTTCTCACAATGTACTCAACCAGCCCCAGGCAGCGACAAGCTCCTGATGGCCGCCATTAGGGTGCAAAGTGGGAACCACAGAGAGTGAGCAGTGGAAAGTGTCAGGGAGACCATGGGCTGTGTTCAGGACACCGCAGAGGTGTGACTGAGTAAAATCATTCCTGCCAAAGGCACTACAGATTCCCACAGAAGGGAGAGAGAGGCTGAGCCCAGGAGCTGGCATATTTTAGAATCTTTCCCCTTTCCTTTTTTCCCCCCTTTCCTGTTTTGATTCCCCTTCCTTCCTTCAGATCTTCTGGAGTCAGAACAGGCTGGTTGGGCCAGGAGATGGAGGAAAGGATGTTATCTTGAGAGGTCTCATTCTCTAGAAGCCCCTCCTGCCCTCTTAGGATGAGGCCCCTCCGTGGCATCCCTGCAGACCCACAAAGCCAGTTATGTCCCCTTTAACTCTTGGGTTTTTATTGGGTGTGTGCTAACCAGGCACAGATCAAGCATTTGTTTTGAGGGATTATTTTTTATAAATACACATATTGCTTTTTATGTGTCATTTTCTATCCACATCCAGAATCTCTCAGGCATACCCATCTATAAATTAAATTCCTCTATGAACACATATTTGGATGTACAAAAAAGGGTAATTCACTGTTGTTATTGTATTTGCTCATTACATACCCTGATGGTCTATTAGAAGCTCCATCCCCTGATGGTCGAGACAAAAAAAAAAAAAAAAGGAATGAAAGCATTTGAAAAGATGGTCTGTAAGACTCCTGTTTTTCTTGGTTCATTTGCTTCCCTTTCCTGAATCAAAATTTAAACAAAAAAACCCCAGCAAAAATGGAATAAAGTTTTGTGGGGTTTCTTGAAAAGCGGACATAAAGGATTCAGGATTACTGTCTTAGGTGCTAAATTAGATTATCTTTCTTTGTCTTTCTCGCCTCAAGAAGATTAAAAAGAAAATGAGGAGAAAGTATTTACAAGGCACACAAAGAGGTCTAATTAGAAGATAAGCACTCGGGAAGCCAAGGCCAAATGAAAAAAACCTTCAGTACCACAGGTGGAGCCAGGATCTACGCCCAAACCTTCTCCGTCAGCATCTGGTTAACCCGGGCAGGTCACACCGCTTCTCTGGGGCCACGTTTCCTCATCTGTAAGCTTAGCAGTTTTGAGGAGATGATATCTACCTTTCCACTGAGCATCATGCTTAAGGGAACCATGGAGGCTAAAACTCTGGAAAAGGAAGATGTTAAATTCAGACCCCACCCTCCACTCTGCATCTGCAACCCATTGGCAGAGCTGGTCTCTTCCGGAATATTCCACGTCCCATTTTCTGCCTTACTAAACAAGAATTAGTAATTCCTTCAAGGGAGTCCTGCCTCCATCTAGACATCTTCTCACGCACAAATATTTCCTCTGCTGCTATTCTGGGTGAGGAGGTGACAGGAAGGCAGTTTTGGTGGGAGATGTTCACACCAGTGAGGACCATGTAGGGGGCGATCCCTGAAAACCCGGGCCAGATCCATTTCAACAGAGAACCCAGAGCCTCTTTCTGACTCAGGGGGATCTGGAGTGCAGAGTGCTGCCCAAGCAGATCCCAGGAGCTTGAAGAAGTTTCAGAAAGGGGCTACCTCCTGGTTAGGTACAAATCCAACACACAGCAGCCAAAGCTGTGAACAAAAAGGAAAATCGGGTCAGAGCCAGGTGTACTGTCCTGAAACTGTGTACCCATTCAAGTTAGGAGTAACAAAGATAGGAAGGGGCGCCTGGGGGCTCAGTCAGTTAAGCTTCCAGCTTCGGCTCAGGTCATGATCTCATGGTTCTTGAATTCGGGCTCCACATCCAGCTCTGTGTTGACAGCTTGGAGCCTGGAGCCTGCCTCGGATTCTGTGTCTCCCTCTCTCTCTCTCTGCCCCTCCCATGCTCATGCTCTCTCTCTCTCTCTCTCTCTCTCAAAAAATAAGCATTAAAAAGAAAAAAAACCCCTGAAGCTGCTTCAGAATATGAGCCTGTCCTATATTCAGGCCACTCCCCCTCTTTCTGCTGTCCGTGTTGTGTCAGGCAAGGAGGGCACAGCCTCAGAGTCCTTGGGAGTGTGATCTGCTGGTGTGCAGACACTCAGGGAGTACTTTGTATTCCTGTCTCTGAGCAGGGCTGAAATCACGCCTAGGCAGCAGTGTCTGCCTCCCAACAAATGTAGTTTCCTATGGGGTATCTAGGTGTGGGCTCACTGCAGCAATCCGGATGGGGGATTAGGCCATGTCCCATAGACAAAGGCTCCCGTTGCGTCTTCCATGGCAGCTCAAACCCCAGGCAGCAAGGGAAAGAGAACATCCCACAGCAGGGGCCATGGCACCATGACAAAACCTTCTCCCAGGGCCACCACCCCCACCCTCAGGCCTCCTCCGCTGAAAGCAGCTCCAAGCTTTGCTGAGCCCTACAGGGCTCCTTTATCCTTCCCTGTTCATCAGACACTCGCTGTGGCATACAGTGGACTCTATTACATGCAGAGTCCATTCTGTGAAGGAACGGGTTTTATACCAAGACCTGTCCAGCTATGGAGCCTCATTGACTGGAGCCCCGAGTCTTCATTTTATCATCTGTACAGTGAGAACAGCATGAGTTGCCCTCATCTAATTGGAAGGTCTGTTGTGAGGATTAAATTAGATCACCCAGTAGGGCATCCGGCACATGGTAGGTGATTACTACCTGTTAATTACATTTCCTTCCTTCCCTCTCTGTTGCAAGGTAGTTCTCCACGACTGCATGCCTGAGAAGTGTATTAGTCAGGGCTCTCCAGGGAAGAGAACCAAAAGAATACATACGTAGATGCAGAGGGAGATTTATTTTAAGCTCTTGGCCCACGCGATTGTGGGAGCTGGCAAGTCCGAAAGCTACAGGGCAGGCCAGCAGACTGGAGACTCGTAGGAGAGTTGTGTTGCGATCATGGATCCAAATTCTGCAGGACAGAGGCTGGAAACTCAGGCAGGGTTTCCATGTTGAAGTCTTGAGGCAGGATTCCTTCTTCTTCAAGTTACCTCCGCCTTGGCCTGTAAGGCCTTCAACTGATTGGGTGAGGCCCACCCATACTGTAGGGAATCCTCCACTTTACTCAAAGTCCACTGATTTAAATGTTAATCACATGAAATAAATACCTTCTTAACAAAATCTAGGCTGGTGTTTGACCAGGCCACTGAGCATAGTAGTCTATGCAAGTTGACACATCAAATTAACCATTATAAAGATATGAATAGATGAGGGATGGCCATTGAAGCATCTCTTTGTAGTCAACTCATTATTGAATGGACTTCCCTCTCAAATTCCTCTGGAAAGAGTCACTAGCTCAAAATCTCCAGGGGCCAGTGAGCGTATAGAAAAGTGTAAGATATCCGAGGATGATGAATGATGGGCTTCATGAGCTTGAGAGTATAGATCCTATGTAAATATATTCAACTTCAAACTTTAAAAAAAAAAAGCTGCACCTGCCTTTCCGGGTTCAGCAGTGAAGCACACAAATGATATCCAGCATCAAGGCTATGGCACATCAAGTCCCCAAGAAATGGGGCTTTTCCAGATGCTCAAGAAGAGCATCTCCCAGGTTTAGAAGGAACTGTGCACAGGAATATATTATTTGAGGCAAGTTTGCACATACCACCCACACAGCTTAGGGACCAAGCAGAGGAAACAAAATGGGCATCAATCACCTGGAGAAGTAGTTTGTGACAACTGATGTGGGGACTATTTTAAGGGACTTAGAAGTAACACATCCTGCTGCAAAAGCTACTGCAATGGCCTCTCATGCGCTAAAGAGTTGGAGAACCAGTTTATTCTTGTCTTGGCTGAAGCTTTCTGTAATTAGCTGAATAACTTTCAGAAATTGGCCTGACATTTTCAGAGGTCATAGGAAGTTATAAAATAGGCTGCAGATTCGAGCTGATCTGGTTTGTAGGTTTGCAAAAACTCTTCTAGATGTTACTGACGTGTCATCCTTACTCATCGTTCCACCTTGAGTGGGCATTACGTGTGGCAGACAGATACTATGATGCCCCCCCAATTATCTGTCTCCTGGTACTCACCTTCCTCCCTATATAACTCCCACCTCTGGAGTGTGAGCAAAGCATGTGGCTGTTTGGAAACAGTTGGGAGTGGGCTGTCACTTCGACTATGTTACCTAAGATTATGACTTCCTCTGTGCTCTTGGTTGGCACGGTTTGATGAAGCCAGCGGCATGTTAGGGAGGTCTACATGGCAAGGAACTGAGGTCAGCCTCCAGCCAACAGACATCAAGGAACTGAGGCCCTCGACCCAACAGGCCACAAGAAATTGACTCCTGCCAACTATCAATTGAGCAGTTGAGCTTTCCAATGCTGGTCGACCCCTTGACTGAAGCCTCAAAAAAGACCCTAAAGCAAAGAACCTAGTAAGGCTATGCCTATTCCTGATCCACAAAAACTGTGAGATAATAAACATGTGTTGATTAACCTGCTAAGTTTGTGATAGTATTGATACATAATAATAGATAACTAATAGATTAAAAGCTGTATGGCACGTTTTTTAAGATGGAAACAGAAAGTAATGTAACATTTCTAAAGATGCTAACATAGCAAGTGTCTTCTCATCTTCTGAGGGCTTGATAACAGAAACTAAGGGAACATAACTGATCATTGTAGAAGAACTGATAAATTGTACAGGAGAAAAAATGATCCTGTGGATTTGTAAGGAAGAAAAAAATCCTACAGATTTTATAAGGGAGTAGAAAACCTCATGGATTACATACAAGAGAAGGAAATCTCATGGGCACATAAACTGAAGTTCACAGTCGTGCTGGTACAAAGTAAGAGTAACACATAGCACGGTGGAGGTCATGGCTCTTACAGGACTGTGCAAATGAATATGAGGTTATGTTGGTTGGGCTGGAGTCAAACTGCGATCCTAGGAGACCCTATAAAACAACTACCCTTTCTAGATTGACTTCTCCTGTTGTTGAAGATCCACGCCATTGTATGGTGTTCATCTCTCAGAGGCTGAGAAAAAAACAACAGTACTATTTATACAGAAGTACTCCAGGGCTCCACAGTCAACTTGATGTTGACATAGGAAAAGTAGTAGGTTGTGGTTTGTCAATATTTTCAAAGTTCTCCCGAGGAACAAACATCTTATACCTGGAGGTAGAGTGGCAGAAATTGAGTTGGCCAAGGAGATCATATCACACTGACAGACATGACCTGCTCTTCAACTACATGCTTTGCAAAACTTCACTGAAGCATTCAAAGCCATTCACCAGACACGGGAAGAAAATTCTAAAGTCCAGTGACAGCCTCTAATGCCTATGAGGTGTTGGATTAGGTAATGGAGTTGAATTTCCTCTTAACAAAAACGACGTGTTGGAATCCAATATTCTATTTACCTGGGAAAATATTGGGCAATTAACTCACTACCAAGGAAGCAGTTGCTGCATAGATCAGATCCTCATGAATGACCACCCGGGGCACCCAAGCACCCAAAACCAACAGCTGGGAAAAAGGCCAAAATAATTAAATAGCTTAATTTTACTCTGTGTAAAGTCCCTATCAGCAGTAGTTTCTCTAGTTTTTCTAGCTGACACTTCTCAGTCTCCTGAAGATACCACTCTATGTGGGTATCCTCAGCTATTATGAACTAATAATCACATGCTGTTGTTCTCCAAAAAAAAAAAAAAAAAAAATCAGAAAACCAAAAAAGAAACAACCCATGGTCAGACAAACAAAGGAGGTAGTATTTAATCCCACGACTATAGATTTACATCTCTCTAATGAAGCAACTCATACTTTTGTCTTGAGTGAAATATTTTAATTGTCAGTTGCCCTTCTTGATGCTACTGGCTATCCACCTCTGGTATTCCTTAGTCATTCTGAGCAAGAATCAGGTCCTCGATAAGAAAAATGAGGGGCGCTTGGGTGGCTCAGTCGGTTAAGTGGCCAACTTTGATTCAGGTCATGGTCTCATGGCTTGTGGGTTCGAGCCCTGCATTGGGCTCTGTGCTGACAGCTCAGAGCCTGGAGCCTGCTTCGAGTTCTGTGACTCCCTCTCTCTCTGTCCCTCCCTTGCTCACACTCTGTCTCTCAGAACTAAATAAACATTAACATTTTTTAAAAAAAGAAAAAAAAAAGAAAAATGACCACTAACATGCAGTCGATACATGAGGAAGGTACTATAATTCTGTCCTTCTTTGTGTGTAAAATGGGGATGATGAGATAAATTATGACTTAGTTGGTTGGCAGAGCCAGATTCAAATCCAGATCAGGTTCAAGCATGTGCTCTCGACTTTGCGTCCACACCACATTACTTCTGTGGAGATTAGCACTTCTCTGACCTGATAGTCTCCTTCCCTGGGGACAACCTCCCTCAGAATCATTCTGCTTTGTTCCTATCCTTCCTGGAAATTTCTCTTCTCTCTTACTGAAAATATACAGCCAAGGCCCAATTTGACTTTGAGGCCTCAGATTCACGAAAGAGTCAGAATCCAGTGTGATTTTGTACTAGACTTTGTGAGTCTACACCTAGGTCCTCCCTCAACCTTCTTTGTGAATTGCTTTGGTTGGATTTGCCTTACCTGGGACAGCCCTCATCCACTGACTGTCCACCCAGGGGCACAAAAGCCCCAGACCTCCCACCACAGCCCAGGACAGTGGTGAAGGGCCATGATACCAGCCTCAGAGCACAGCCCACCATCTCCTTCTGCCAATGTTATTCTGTTTCTTTCCTTCATTGGGGGCTGATCTCAGGAGCTCAATTCCTGCATGATTACATTTTAGTTGATCTCCTCAGGAGCCCGACATGCTTTAGTTCCTGAGGAGATAGAGCATGAGTTGAACACAAGATGAAGAAATCTAACAGAGCTGAGGATAGAATAGGACTGTTCTCACAGGATGTCATGAGGATTCCATGGATTAATATCCGTGAAATCCAAACGATAACCAGCAAATCTTACATAAGTTTTGAGCTGTCATTATATTCATTATAATTGTAGTGTATTCATTATTATCATTCATGACCTTGGAGTCAACAATCCCACTGCAAAAGTCATTGAAGGACAATTACAACTTAAGAGCAATTTCCGTGATTTCTCAGAAGCCTGAAAATTCACTGTAAGTGTTTAGAATTAGAAGCTTCTACAAAAGCTGAACTTGATCTGCAAGTTCATGAACAAAAGTGTAGTTTCACTGGGGCATCTGGATGGCTCAGATGGTTAAGTGTCCAACTTTGGCTCAGATCATGATCTCATGGTTCTTGGATTTGAGCCCCGTGTCGGGCTCTGTGCTGACAGCTCAGAGCCTGGAGACTGCATTGGATTCTGTGTCTCCATCTCTCTCTGCCCCTCCTCTGCTTATGCTCCCCCCCCCCCCCCCCCAAAAAAAAAAAAAA
>NW_027551568.1:6933585-6982666 GCF_008692635.1 Crocuta crocuta | reverse complement strand
CCCTCCGCTTCTGCCCCCCCCCCCCCGCTCAAAAATAAATAAACATTAAAATAAACAAGTGTAGTTTTACAGCAGAATAAATGAAAGTGTTTTTTCTGTGCCAGTCAGGCTGCACCCACCATGTTGGGTACAGCTGGGAGCACAGGAAGGAAAAGGTGAGAAATTTGAGGGGAACGACCAGAAAAATCAAAGCAGGTGTCTTTAGCTCTCAAAATAGGTTGCTCCACCTCCCTCTCCACCTCTCAGCTCACCTCTCATCTGACAAATACTATTCATCCTCATTCACCACTTTAGGGAAGATGCCTGTGGCTACCTTGTCACTGAAAGATTTAACCAGTTTTGTCCATCTTTTTCCTTCTAGAACATACATTTTGTTGTTGCTGTTTTTGTTGTGTTTGTTTATTTGTTTTTTATCATGGCACCAATTGTTTTCCCTTGATTTAGATTTGGGTCTAATTTATTTTCTATCCCTTGGGACAGGTTAGACATCCTTGTGTTAGTTTCCCACAGATGCCATCACAAATTACCACGAACAGGTGGCTTAAAACAACATAAATGTATTCTTCCACAGTTCTAGAGCCCAGAAGTCTAAAACCAAGGTGTGGGCAGAACTGTGTTCCCTCTGAAGGCTCCAGAGGAGAATCCTTCCTCACCTCTTCCACCTTCAAGTGGCTTCAGGTATTCCCTACTCGTGGCCACATCACACACATCTCTGCCTTCATCTTCACGTGGGTCTTCACACAACCTCCTAACATGTTCTCCTCTCCTTTATTCTCAAAAAGGCCTGTCATTGGATTTAGGGCCCACCCTATTCCAGGAGGGTCTCATCTCAAGATCCTTAGGAAGATCACACTTTCAAAGAAACTTTTTCCAAACAAAGTCACACCCACAGTTTCCAGATACACATATCTCTTGGTGGACACCCGTCACTGAAGGAAAGCAGGTAGATATGGATTTCACCAGAGAACTGGTCTACCAGTTCTAAACTATCAAGTGGGTTAGGTCTACCCAAAAAGCAATGGGAATCTAGAGAAGGTAGATTCAGAGGGTATATAAAAAAATCAGGGAGCATCAAAACATGTGAAGGGGGACCAGATGGGTTTTGTTAACTGATCATGCAGGAGGGAGGTACAGAAGAATAGAAGGAAATCAGAGACAGCCAGAAAGTGTTGAACCTGAAGGGCTAGGAGAATATTCAAGAAGACAGGCTGGGTCATGTGGGGTGATGTGCTCACTCTTTTTTGGCAGAATGTGAGATGTTTGGAAGAACAATTAATTGGTTCGCCCACTGGCTGTCTGTGCCTCAGTTTCCCCAGGAGCCAGTGGTACTTCTGACTTTTCCAGGATGTGCCGAGTTCTCTGTACAATGAATTAATTTGTGTTGCTTCCCTGGCGGGCACTCGACTAGGATCAATGACAAGTAATAGAGCAGCAGTTTAAAAATGCTGATGTGATTCATTTCACTACATGGATGGGACAGGCTGAGTGGCCCACAGGAAGGACAGCTGGCCCCAAATGTTTGAAGCCTTGTAAAATGATGTGTATCTACTTACACTACCGTCGTGAACAGAACTAACATTCCCCAGGCTCACAGATGCAACGGCCAACTTGGGAATGCTGAACCTTGCAAGGTCAGATCTGAATTCAATGAAAAGCAAATAATCTTGACCTATTATGATTAACATTCTTAATAACATTTTCTGTGACAGACTGAGACTTTATGATTCTTTCAACAGTATACACTTAAAAACCGCGTGTCTCTAAAACCTGGAACGCTAAAGAATAACTTAAAACAGAGAAACCTTTGAGGCTGCTGGATGGCTCAGTTAGTTGAGCATCTGACTTTGGCTCAGGTCATGATCTCACAGTTTGTGGGTTCAAGCCCAGCACGTGGTACTTTGCTGACAGCTTGCTCAGACCCTGGATCCTGCTTTGGATTCTGTGTCTTCTTGGCTCTCTGCTCCTCTGCCGCTAGTGTTCTGTCTCTCTCTGTCCCTCAAAAGTAAATAAACTTTTCTTTTTAATTTTAAATAAATAAATCAAACAGAGAAAACTGGTAGGGACAAAAACTGTGAGGTTGGGCATTTTGGTTTTCCTTGAAATTTAGGAACAAAATTTAACTAGGGAGGGAGCAAGGAACAGGGAGGGAAACTCTCTGATTTCTAAGCTCTGCTCTTTGCTTGCATTTAAAAAACAAATAGCCTTACAGGAGTGCTGATGCATATGGGCACATGTACCCCAATGTTCACAGCAGCACTCTCAACAATAGCCAAAACATGGAAAGAGCCTAAGTGCCCATCACCTGATGAATGGATTAAGAAGATGTGGTTTATCTATACCATGGAATACTACATGGCAATGAGAAACAATGAAATCTGGCCATGTGTAGCAACATGGATGGACCTTGAGGGTGTTATGCTGAGCGAAATAAGTCAGACAGAGAAGGACAGATACCATATGTTTGCACGTATAGGAGGATTAGGAGGAACTTAATGGAGGACCGTGGGGGAGAAGAAGGGGAAAAATAGTGGGGGAGAGGGAAGGAGGCAAACCATGAGAGACTCTTAAATGCTGAGAACAAACTGAGGGCCGATGGGGTGGGGGGGGAGGGGAAGGGTGGTGATGAGCATGGAGGAGGGCATTTGTGGGGATGAGCACTGGGTGTTATATGGAAACCAACTTGACAATAAACTATTTTTAAAAAAACATAGCCTTTAACTACTTCTTATCCAGGTGAATGGCTCTTTATTTGCCAGCTTTGTTAACATTGCCCTTAAGTAATGCGTTGTGGGAGGAGGAGTGCCTCCTCCAGCTCATTCTCTCTCCATTCCTCAGTTGTCTTCAGAGGGGCCTGCCCCTGAGTTTCTGGCTTCCCCTGCTGTACTTTTCACATGCACCTGCCAGGGGATCATAGGGACCTGGCCTCTGGCTGGCTTGTCCACCAGCCAGCTTCGTCACTCTAACCAGGCCCCCTCTGGTCCCTGTTTCTTCATCTGTACTTGGAGCTGAGAAGGATGCCCACTCATTCCCTGCTGAGGGTTGCTGAAATAGAAAAAGACTTTAAGTTCAACTCTCTCTTTTAATTTCTTTTTTATTTCAGAGAGAGAGAGAGAGAGAGAGAGAGAGAGAATCTTAAGCATGCTCCATGCTCAGTACAGAGCTTGATGAGGGGCTTGATCCGAAGACCATGGGATCACGACCTGAGCCAAAATCAAGAGTCAGACACTCAGCCAGCTGAGCCAACCAGGAGCCCTTTAACTCTCTTCTTAAGCTTAAAAAGATGAAAGCAAATTATCTGGAAAAGTAAAGGTAGCTTTCAGGATGTTGGATTCTTAAGATGCCTCTCGAAAGAGGTTGAGGAATCTTTCCCATCCTCTTAATACGGGACTAGTTAAAGCCATTTAGGCAAACAGTACAGGGACTGTGAGAGCACAGAAATGCTCTTACATGATACACTGAAACTGAGGGCCTCCTTCTCAGTGCAGGGACAGGTCAGAGTTTCCCTGGGGACAGAGAGACCCACAGGACTCTGCACACTAAGTGCAGAGCTCCCTACTTCGGATGAGCCCAGATAGGCAGGTCATTTGTTTATTCTTTACCAAGGCATCTCTCTGTATCTTACACACCTTCCTGAGGTCAGTTAGCCAGTGTGCTAGGAGAGAAAAAAAAACCCAGGATATGCCTCTACCGTCAAGCCTCTATGCCAGGGGAATGTGAATGCATGAACAGGTACATACAAGGCACCATGATAAAATAAGACTGCTTGTGTACTTGTTTATGGCCTGTCTCCCCAACAGCAGTAAAATTCAGGAGGGAGGCTCCATCCATCTTCTGTAACAACTGCATCTCACTGCCTAGCATACAGCCTCGTCCAGAATAGATCTGATATCTGTTTGTGGAGTTAATGAATGAACGGATTTATGAACAAATGAACGAATGGTAAAACAGAGACATATCAAAAGTACTAAAGAGGAAACAGCACAGAACTCAGGTGCAACTAGCATTTGAACTAGACCCTGAAGAATGGAAATTATTTTACCAAATAGAGAGGAGGTTCCCCCCCCAAATAATCTAATTAGTGATGTGGGCCTCACAAAAGTACAGCTGGAGAGACGGCGGTGTGGGTCCCTGACATGGGGACAGGATGGGCTGGAGGGCAGGAAGACACAAACAACAGAAATGATATTCGAGGCTACTGAGGCAGGGATCTTGGCTATCATGGGGATGAGTGTGGATTTTGTCCTCCAAAAATGGGGAAGTAGTAAAGATGTTCAAGCAGGGAGGTAAGTTGTTATTAATCTGCTAATGAGAAAGCTCACCCCTGCTGCATTATAGTAGCTGGATTGGAGCCCGGGAGACCAGGAAAGCAGTTGAGAGGTTGATGCTAGAGGCCAGATCTGAGATAAGGAGAGAGAGAGAGAGAGAGAAGGAGAGAAAGAAAGAGAAAAGAGAGAGAAAGAGAAAGAGAGAAAGGAAGGAAGAGAGAGAGAGAGAAAGAGAGAGAGAGAGAGATAGACAGACAGACAGACAGACATGGGACACCTGGGTGGCTCAGTCAGTTAAGCATCTAGCTTCGGCTCAGGTCATAATCTCACATTCTGTGGGTTTGAGTCCCACGTCAGGCTCTATGCTGACAGCTCAGAGCTTGGAGCCTGGTTCGAATTCTGTGTTCTGTGTCTCCCCTTTCTGCCCCTCCCCAGCTCGTTCTCTCTCTCTCTCTCTCTCTCTCTGTCTCTCTCTCCCTCTCTCTCTCAAAAATAAATAGCATTAAAAATATATAAAGACCAAAAGACAGAATAGAGCCTTTGGGTGTGAGGAAGAAGAGGCCGCATAGCAAGCATCAGGGGATGGACTCTTGGAATCTGGAAACAAAGAATGGAGATGGTGTGATGGGCACAGGAAAGAGAAGACTCCAGTTTCGAGCCCAGCCTGCTGGGTTGGAAACTATGTGAGCTTAGAGGACGCTCAGGAGGATAGCCTCACAGGAAGGTCCAGAAAATAGACGCCCACATGCAGAGCTTAGAAGTCAGAGTACTGATGCAGATGTGAATCAAGCGCCCCCCAGAGAAACAGAAAACAATGAAATAGATCAAATAATGCAATAATTAATTCTTGCAATCATGAAATAATGAAAAAAATAAAGTGTGAAATAATGAACTAACAACATCACCTTGCTTTGTGTGGATGTAACCTAATGACGAACTATATGCAAGCAAGTCATTAAATTATTTGTCACATCACAGCCGGTAGGCATTTCCCAGAGTCCCTGACTCCCGCACACACGTGTGTGTCCCCCGAGGGGCTGCCGAGGGTCAGGCACTGACCAGGGCCCTGGGGGTGCACAGCATCCCCTTCCCTATTCTCCCCACGCCCCACCCCCCAACCCCGCACACCTCTGCCCTTGCGGGCAGGGTACATGAGCTGGCTCATCGCACACAAACACAAGCTACAAGTTAAGACCAAAGGACAATTACAACCCAGGACAAGTCCGAGAAGGTGTCTATCTCAGAGGTCAGGGAAGGTTTCATTGAGTAACAGGCACTGACACTAAGCTCAGAAGCAGAAGAAGGGAGGCAATAACCAGTATCTGACAGAGGCCTAGGAACAGGAGTAGAGAAAGTCCAAGGACCGAAGAGAAGCAAGTTTGCCCTACATGAGGAGGAACAAGGAGGAAGAGGGGGTGAGGGGAGCTCACAAGAGGAGCATTTGCAGAGGAAACGGTTATCAATAAATGCCTGCCAAATACCCGCAAAAGAAATGCAAAGATTTTAAGCGTGGCTAATTAAATGAACGAAGGATGCATAATAGTGATGGTTTATGATAGTGAAAGCCTTCCTGAAGTTGAACAAATTAACCCAATTTAAAATAATTTTTTCACAGGACATGTCACAGCAAAGTATCTAAATTATGCAGAATTTCAATAAATATTACTTGAATCTGAATTGCTATGGTTAAGTAATCTGCATTCCTACACTGAATGATGTCTGCTAGCTAGGGGTCAAATTCAACTAGCAAAGGAGGCATCTAGAACATTCCTTGACCCACAGGTGCTGTCCTTGTTTGTCCTTGCCTCCCATCAACCATGTGATGAAGGTATGATGCTCTTCATTTTACGGAGCAATGTCATGGAGACTCACACAGCTTGAGGAGTGGGCCACACTGAGCCTGCTGATGTGGGAGAGAAGGACACATTTTCATCCTGACTTCTTCTACGCCACACACTCATCCCTTATAAAATAAAGCTTTCACTTTAAAATATATTTTTTAAGTAATTAAATTACTTTAAACACAGATTTTTTTAAAACCCCAATGGAAATGCAAGGAGAGGGATTTGGAATTATGTGTGAGATGTTCATTACTTAAATCTGACTGGGTGGTTGTTTCTATGAATGAATGCACTTAATTAATTTTTCCCCCTCGCCTCTTGCTATTTCCTGACTGTCATCTATTTTCCTTCATCCCAGGGGCAACAGAAGGACAACAAAAGAAGGTTCCAGTAATTTGAAATTCCAGGACTTCAGTCTGCCAAAAAATAGGTCAGAATATTTACTTGTTTATTAACAGAGGAGTGAATATTTTGATTCTGTGGCAAAAAGCTAATAAACACATGTGCATGCACGCACACACACACAATGTTAATGTGATAGAATTTTATTGCTGCCAGTGGTCTTAGAGATCAAAGGTCACATGGAGACCAAGGTCCAGAAGGAAAAGAAATTAGTGTGGGTTGAAGTTCCGGCAGGTGTGTGATGCAGACGAAGGTTGAGAAGCCTCAACACATCCATAGCATTTCAGAACAGGGCTATTTGCACCACCTCCCACGTCTCTACATAACCCGAGAGACAGCCACCAAGAGGAAGCTTCCGTGGTCAGCTGGTGAACAATCTGAAAGACAAACCTTGGATGAGTCAGGCCATGAGTCCATGCCCGGACTCCTAAGTGAGGAGAATCGAGGGAGCCACGTGCTTACATGGATTCTTCTCTTTGACCTTCAGTTGAGCAAACATCTACTGAGCAGTTATGGCATTAGGACTTGCACAGGTTAGGGAATACACAGGGATGAAGGACAAAGCCCCACCTCCGAGGGGCTTCTAGCCACATCTGAAAGCTCAGAGTAGGGGCTCACTTGTTGAAATGACAAGATTCCCATCCCGAAGCCCAAGCCAGCTCCGCCATTGCCCAGCACACAGACCCTGGACAACACCCAGGGCCGATGTCCCCCTGAGCCCCCCCAGAGCTCCCTCGCCAAGCCCTGCCGGAGCAGTCTCTCTGCCCAGAGATACGCGAGGGTCTCCGGGAGATGTACCACACTCCTTGCATCCCAATGCACTTCCACGCAGGTCAGCCGCCAAACACCCATCCAGTCCCTACTATGTGCAAAGCACGGGGACATTCTTAGCATCCCAAGATGGACTTAAAGAACTATTCTCCCGAGGAAGAGTAAATGGATGCCTGTAAAACAGAACATTTGAAATATTGTCAAAGCCACATGCAGCAAAGCAAAATTTGTGGCTGTTCTCAGACTTCTTCAATGTTTACATTAAACACATTTGAATAATGCATTTTAAGTCCGTTTTTCTTATTTCTTGACAATGGCAAGAGATGGGAGATGGAAGGGTTAGAAGCCTTCCTTCAAATGGAGATGGTTGCAGCAATTACGTGCATCAAAGTAATATTTACAGCTACGTTTGGGAAAAAAAGAGAGAGAGAGAGCGAGAAAGAGCAGTGCTTTTTTCCGCAGCAAATTATTTCAGGATGTGTCATAGCACGCTCAAGATATATTAAAAAGAGCAACAGACGATGTTTCTGCAACCTGTTCCAAACCATTTATAAACCCAAATTTAAAAAAAAAATCCCATATGCATACAAATCTCTGTACCACTGCATATTCTATAATGAAAGTATTATATGAGTATAAATTAGTATTTGAGATATATAAAATCAAAATATCTGCAAACAACATATTTGGGTCTACCATCTTACTTTAATAACTATTACACCAATTAATTCATTCTTTGGACAAATTACAATTACCAGCATTTGCATGTGGCGAGAAGGAGGGTGCTGTGGGCAGGCATTACTCGGCAGGGAAGGGGCCTGAGTGTGCTGGGTTTCAAGGTCACCTGACCTGCTCACTCACCCAACCACCTCATGCTCACAAGCCCATTTCCATCTCAGTGCCTCACAGACTTCAGAAATGGAGTCTGACACTGAATGAGCAGGCTGCCTTGTTCCCCACTGACCCCTGTAGTAAAGTAGCTCCTGTGTGGACTGCCTGGAACATAGCAGGTTCTCAATAAATCACAAGGGCTAACCCTCCCTGAGTACTCACCATGGGCAGGGCACTGTTTTAGGGGTTTAACAGGTAGTGTCTCCATGGAGCCCCGTAATCACAGTCTTATTAGTCTCCCTTTTTGTAAATATTTATTTGTTTCGAGAGAGAGATTGCGCTCAAGTAGGGGAAGGTGCAGAGTGAGAGAATCCCAAGTCCCACGTGGGGATCGATCCCATAAACCCTGAGATCATGACCTGAGCCAAAATCAAGAGTCTAATGCTCAACTGACTGAGCCACCCAAGTGTCCCTTATTAGTCTCCCTTTGATAGGAGAGAACATATACAGAGGATCAATCACTTCCCCAAGGCTGAATAGCCAGTTGTGTAGGGTAATTGGTAGATTTTCCATATAGTTACTAGTGTCTAAAACGGTCCTGACACTCTGTGCCTTGGCCCTCGATGCTGCCACCCCTTAGTTAGGTGAGGGGTCAGCTCCTCCAGCAGGTGCAGGCGGGTGTTTCCCACCCCACACTCAAACACTCATGCCCCTCCAGACAACATATGATGTGCAACGGGACACTGAGTACTGGGGACACACCCAGATCTACAGCCCAGGAGATGATCCAAGAAAAACACAGGACCACATCCACATCCTTCCCCCACGACCTGTCCACATGACTGATACGAATGTATCCTAGAAACCCCGTGGAATTCATTGGGCTGAATCTCCAATATCCACTTCTACTCTGTGCCACGTCCCCAGGTGTGTAGAAAACAGAAACCTCTGATGGAGGTTTTCCAATAGGGTCCAAACTCAAATCCCTGGGTAAATGCTGGACATGCGCCAGCCACCACGGAGGGAATTTTGGCATCTACTCCTCACAATAACGCTCTGAGTAGCTATTAACTACTTCATTTCCATTTTATAGACGAGAAAAGAGGGTCTGAGAGAGGTTACAGTTTGAGTCAGTCACAGAGCTAGTAACTGGGAACAGCTGGATTTGGATTCAGAGTCTAACTTCAGATCGAGTGCCATTTCTGGGTTTTCTGTGATCACAACTTTCTGCTATATCTGCACATACATGTGGATTTCGTTTCCTGTTCCTGTGAGTCTCCAATCTGCTGACGTCAAACTCTCTGCTATGAGGAAGGGGCGTGAGCATTATGCTCCCAAGAAGAACGTCCACATCCTTAACACAGCCTCATGGCGGCACCACCTGGGAACTTCGTAGAAATGCAGGTTCTCAGGCCCCGACCTACTGAATCAGAAACGCAGGTGGTGGAACTCAAGCACCTGTGTTTAAACATTCCTCCCAATGATTCCGGTGCCCACTCGCATTTGAGAGCCTCCGCTTGAGCCTCCGCTTGAGCGTCTTGATGCAAAGCCTCAGAGCTGGAGTAGGCGGCCTGTTTGTCCAGCACTGACTCTGCCCCTCCAGGGAAGAGGAAGGAGGGAGAAAGACGCAAGGCAGGGGCCTTGCAAGGGGGGTGGGAGGAAGGTGGGAGAGGTCAGTGCGTGGGGACAGGGAAAGCCAGAGAGGAAGACTTAGCCACTGCCATCCAAATGCTCAATCTGTGATGGGGGGAACCTAAACACCTGCATTACAGACCCTACGACACTGTACCACGTGCAGTGACAGCACTGACGCACTGAGTGTCCGGGAGGCTGAGAGCTGGCCTGCGAGGTCCCCAGCCTTGCCCTCACACCCCGAGCGCGAGTCTCTTTTCCCATTCTTGACCACAGCACTGTGGAGGGTACGGTGGCTCACGTGTGCCACACTCAGACCCTCCCCATCCTCACCTCCGTGACTATCCATGTGTTCCCTGTTGCCACCAACATAGCTGGAACAGTTAATTCGCCGGGGACAAGGTGCAGGTAGCTCAGGAGGGCCAGTGGTCATCTTACCAGAGCAGCAGCCCTGTCCCCACGCTGGGAAGCATGCTGTGGGCCCTCCCACCAGGCAGCCCTCCACCCAGGAGACAGACAGGGCCAAGGCCCCTGCTGTCGCTGCTCTTGACCTCTCTGGTTTCGCCCTGCCTGCCTCCAGCTGCCCTGGGCGTCCATGGCACGAACAGATCCATGAGAATATTGCTCCCTCTGGCCAGTCTCGCCGTGCAGAAAGCGGAGTATCTTTCTGCAAGCAGTGGCCGGCTCAGAGAGTTACAGGGGGCCCGAGTGCTTTCATAGAGGGTGCGTGGACAGTAGTGTGGAGCCCCATGCCTTTCCTGGGCTCACCCACAAGGACCTCCCTCTAGTAGATGCTCACTGCTGAAGGGATGGGAAGAAGAAGGGCAGGAAGGAGCCCCCAGAAAGCTGTTGGCTTATACTAAGCCCAGTGCCTGGCACATGCTAGATACTTAAGTAGGTGATAGAAGGAACTTTTACCAAATGGAAAGCATGGAGGGAAGCAGAGAGAAGACAGAGCAAGGTGGGGAGGCCAGGGAGAGGGTGGAAGCTGTGGACTTGGGAGTTGTCTGCTGAAGCTAAGCTGGGCACCCAGGTCACCCCACGCTGCCTCTCTGCTCCTCTGTGATATAACCTAGACATTGTTCTTTTCACCCTTCAGTATTTGTCAAGGACAAGGATAGCTCCTATGAAAGCGATCACAGCTCACAAGACATGCTTTCTGTCCTCAGACAACTGAAAATCTAGTTGAGGAAAGGAAAAAACACAGTAAGGTTTAACAGTGAGATTTAAGTAAGAAATTCCTAACTGCACACTGCCTTTTGACTCTCCTATTGTGTTAAGAGAGCAGAGGAGTGCTGGGGTGTTCAGAAACAGGGAGGCTCACCTGTCGCAGGGTGGGGGGTAAGAGTCTGGTGGGGGCATCCTGAGCAGGTGGAGAAGGGCAGGGCTCCCCCAGCCCGGAGGGTCCTAGGAGATGAGAAGGCTCACACTTCCAGAGTTTTCCCCAGGATCCCTTCAGGGAGCTGCATACGTCCAAATGTGGTTTTTGTGTGTGTGTAAAAGTAAAATCAATAAGACGAGGATTCTTGAAAATAATCAAGGATTCCTGTAACAAAGAATGAGCCCGTTCATTCCCTAATTAAACATGAATGTTGACTTGATTCCACACTGGTGTAGGTTTCCTCTCCTTTGAAATCATGTGGGGTTCAAAGACGTCCTCTGAACTTGGATCTGTAGGGAAAATACAGCGCCCATTTAGGGGAGGGGGATTATATGAGATGTGTGCACACACGTGGGACAGGGTTGCCCTGTGCAGTGGGCACTGAGCTAGTTCTTGCGGGGACAGGGTGGGTCCCCGTATAGACCCAGACTTGGTTGGCCATGCGTCTCCAAGCTGCTCTCCTGTTGGGAGGCCTCTTGTTCACTGCACATGCCCCCTGCCTTCATCCTTCATCCATTCACCCACTCATGCTCACCTGAGAACACGTTTTTGAGCATTTTTGAGCACAGGCCATGTTCCAGCCATGTTCTGTACCAGGTGCCTGCTTTCCCTTCTAGGGGCTGGGGACCCGGTGTAGGAAGCTTGAGAAATCAAGCCGTGCTCTGTTCTGCTTATAGGAGTGTGAGTGCCTGTGGGTGCCACATGAGCAGAGGAGGGCTCTCGTGGCCACATGGGAAGCTAGGAAAACACCCACTGTCAAGGTCGGCACTGCCTCTTGCTGAGTCTGTCATACCCAAGTCCTTCCCTCGCCAGTAGATCCTATATGCACCCGTATGTCCTCACTGAGATGCATCTCGGAGCATTATCCAGCACCTTACCAAGCTCCACGTGCCTCCAGGACCACACAGGCCTTCTGGTTCACCCCTGCGGGCTCCCTACTCTCTGAGCACACCGCCTCGCAGACTTCAGCTCCTACACCTCCCTGATGCCAACCTGCACCTCCCTCTAGTGCTGGGGAGGAAGGAGGGTGTGCCCTGCCTGCAGACAGGCTGCGTGTAAACGGTGGCAACCACCAGCTCCCCCCGGGACTTAATCTGGGTTTGGGTCAACCCAGCTACAGAATGAAAGGGCCAGTTCATGGTCCCATTTGTGCTAAGATTCCGGAATTAGCCCTAACATCGGGGTAAAGATTTTTGTAACATTGGGGTAAAGATTCTTATCCAACAAGAGTTGCCAAGAGATTTGGTGAAATGATTTATGAAGGTGCCCACTTAACCACCACAGTGCGGACAGCCACACAGCGGGAAGAAGGCAATGAATTTAGAACTTTAGAGTCACCTTCATTTCTCTCTAGATTATATTAAAAATCCATTTAGCAACCCATGTCAATGGTCTTCCACAAATTAGAATTTTAGTCTAACGCAGTCTCTTAATGTCAGAGGCAGCACTTAAGGTGAGGCCTGTCACTAAGCCAGTTAATCTTGGAAGTTTGGGACAGGCAGTGGGCTGGCAGGTGAAATCACCCTGACCATCTCCCAAGGGGCTCTGATGCACATTCTGCTCTAGCGCTGGGTGCCTGGGGAGACCCAGAGGGGACCACACACGTCACACTCGAGGGGGTGATAAGGAATTAAACTCCATGCCTGGAGCTTGACCCTGGAGACAGGACCAAATCCCATCTCTATGGGACCAGAAAAACACACCATCCAAACTTTGTTCCCATGGATAAGTAAGACGCAAGGCCACCCTGCCTGCCGAATCAGATCCCATTCCCCTAGGCAGCAACTGGGTGGGGAGGGGAAGGGAGGATGAGTTTAATTTAGTGCCCTTTAAAGATTAAAAGTTATTAAGCACATTAAATTATTAAGAAGGATTAAAAATGAAAAATAATCCAGAAATTAAACATCTTTATTTGTAATGAGCCTTAAATGCTGAAAACCACAAACAGCTGGAAGTCAGCCCAGCTGTGGCCCATTCACATGCGGCCGTGTTAGGGATGCTGTTGACAGAAGGAAGCAGGGAGCATCCTGGTAATCGCCTGGCAAGAGGCAGCTTGCTAACCAACACATGGGCCTTGCTTGAGCATAAGGAGGGCACATGGAATCTCCACGAAGTTGCTCTTTCACGATTGCCCTGCGCTGTGAGGCTGCAAAGAGCGTTTAACCCAGGAGCATTTTTAGGTGGCTTCTCAGCGGCTGGTCTCCAGGAGTCCAGGACGCCTCCCGGGGGGGTGGGGGGGGCCTCCTTCCCAGGTTCCAGCCTTGCTCTTCTCCCTCTCCCCTTTGCGGGCTCAGCTGGAATAACAACACCACTCCCGCCCTGATGCTTCCTCTGCTAATTCATTTGGCTTGCACTGACGCACAGAGAGCCCTGGGGTGCAGAATCCCCGGGGGAGATATGACATATGAATGAGCTCCATCGCTTGGGGACCCCACCGAGAGGCAGAGTGGATCAGATAAGCCACTTTCAGACGGCCTGGACAATTGGGAGGAAGCTCCCAGGGGCTGAGAGCTGGGCGGTCTACGCAGCTGCTATGGGCTTGGCAATAATAAGGGGCCCGGAGTGGGGACAATCCCCGGCTCTGCCCATTGCTCATTGTGCCTCTTCAGGCGGGTCACTTACCTCTTATGAGTGTGGGCTGCAGCTGCCGAGTGGGGAAAGCCCGCCAGCCAGAGTGGAGCCTCGCTCCGTGCCGGGCAGGCGCTATTCCCTTCCGCTCCTTATGGGAGTCCAGAGACCTCACTTCTGCCTTCGAGGGTCTGAAGCTTGGAACAACAAATCAGCATTGTCTCTGATGTGCTTTGTAGCATTAACGGTCTTTGATTCTAAAACCCAGGTGAAGCCAAGGTCAGAGGAAGGACAGAATCCTAACTTCCAAGCTAAAGTTCTTTCTAGGACCCCCGAGGAGAGTGTGGCTCCCCTTCAGCACCCCTGGGCTGGGGCTTGCACGCTGCTCGCCCTGTACGTGCTGTATCTGCCAGCAATGGCCCGGCTCGCCACACTCACATCAAGCTCACTGTATGCAGTCACGAAAACATGTCATCTACATGTCATGTGTCGCGAGCTGCAGGTCTGGTAGCCTTCTGAGGCCTTAATCAAAGACGAAGATGTCAGGGAAGAGGCCATGTGTTGAAAGTGTCAAGAGAGAGAGAAAGGGAGAGGCAGAGAGAGAGAAAGAAAGAGAGAGAGCGAGCTCTCAGGCCCCAGATAAATGATCTGCTCCTTACTGGCTGATTTACTGTTAATTTCTGCAGAATCTCAGGCAGCTGGAAAGGATGCCGAGCGCTAACCACAGGGGTTCTGAGACGCAGCTGCAAATGCCTCCAGGATTGGCTACCGCCTATGGGCAAGGGCTGGGGAGTCAGTGAGGATTTGGGGATCGGACAGGCTGGTGTCAGATCCCTCACTCTCCGTGGGACTGAGCCCTCTGAATCTCACATTTCCTCGTCTGTGAACTTGGGACAATGATAGACACCCCACAGAGTCACTTGGAGTATTAAAATGGTACAGAGGACAAAGGTAGGCGGAGAGCTAGACTCCTGGACTGTGGTCTCCTGGTTACTAACATCTCCCGGCTTAACTATTCTGTGCCCAGTGTCCCAGCCACCAGCCAGGCCTCATAAATATTTACACCCAGCCTGTGTTGCGATGCTCAATTAATTGCTCTGGTGACGCACTTTGAGGGCCTCAGAGGAGAGGTGCTGTGTGAGGCCCCGGGATTACTAAAGGCACAAACAAGTCTGCTCACAGAAGCCACATCCTCCAGAGCCTTCCATGGCCCCAGAGCTTTTCAGATCATTGCCCGAAATCTAGGCAAGGTAGCACTTCCAAAAGCACCCTGTCCAAAGGTGAATGTGGTGGCCAGGCAAAGTCCTCATTAGAAAATGGACAGATAGCTGTACAGATAACCTGTACAGATAACTCACGACAGAAAAAAATCCAAGTGTTCTAAAACTTGAAAAATAACAATAATAATTCAGCCTCACTAGTCATCAGGAAAGTGAAACAGGTAACATGAGGAATTAAGTGTCAAGTAGGCAAAATTGTTTTAAAGGATGGGATTTGATGGTGGTGAGATACAGTGAGAGATGGTCACTTCTCGCTCTGTGGAGTAGCTTCTAAATTGACCCAACTGTGGAAGGAAATTGCATGATCTACAGCGAGGGGCTTCGAAGACCCATGTTACCTGAGCCTTTCACTGCACCTGCTGGAGTCTCTTCATGGAAATATCTGGTGATTCGACTAAAATGTGCCCTGCAACTTTATTCACAATAATAAAAACTAGCAAGAACTCAAATGTCCCCTCTAAAAGTCACACAGGCAATAAATACCATGTTTTTTGAATAACCGCTAAGATATATAATGTATTTTTAACATCAATAGCCCATACTTTCTTTTGCTATTTTTGCTACTTATATGTTTAAGTGTGCTCACACATCCTTATAAACACATACACGTATGTACAGAGGATTTGCCAAAATATTACCTAGGGTGTTGATTGTTATTTTCTTCTACACTTTTCTATTTTCCATATTCTCTATGATGAGATGTTATTTTAGATCTATAACAATATGAACATCAAGAAATCATTCCAGGGGCTCCTCCTGGGTGGCTCAGTCGGTTAAGCATCCGACTTTAGCTCAGGTCATGATCTCGCAGTCCATGGGTTCGAGCCCTGCATCGGGCTCTGTGCTGACAGCCAGCTTGGAGCCTGGAGCCTATTTCAGAGTCTGTGTCTCCCTCTCTCTCTGCCCCTCTCCTGCTCACTCTCTCTCTCTCCCTCTCAAAAATAAATAAACATTAAAAAAAGAAGAAAAAAGAAATCATTCCATAGATTGATCTGGGAAAAATGCCTGTGACAGCAGCCCCCTCCTCTGGGGAAGGTATGTAACTGTATGTAGCTGACACCTCGGTTCTCTTTTCTACCCTAGGTCATGGCCTCGAGTCAACAACAGTGCCGCGGGTGAGTCAGGGGCCCTCAGTCACCTAAGCGGTGGGAATGCCAACATGGGTCTGTTACTCTTCTATCCATTCTTTTCTGCTTTTCTTCTGATAAAACTTTTGGCCTGTGCAAAATGGCATTAGCTGCTTAGGGTTTCTCCCTCTGGTTGCTCCCAGAGTGCAGCCGGTCTGTCACTTCCACGGGTTTTGGGAAGCTGCCAGGTGGAGGGAGAAACCCGGACTTTCCACTTATTAGCTGTGTAGCCTGGGATGAAGCACAGATCCCTCTCTGTCCAAGTCCCTCATCTGTCAAATGGGTAGAGGTCAGCCTAAATGTCAGTGTTATGGCCACTCAGTAGGGCTCATTCAACTAAACTCTATGTAGTGGTTCCCCCCAAAATATGTGCTGAGTGGATGGATCAATCAGAAACCACATTGTATGGTTTCTCTTGCATCTCTTTTCAGAGCCTAGTTCCAGGTACAAGGCACTGAAAAGAATCCCATTAAAATTTGAGTAAAAGTATGTACTATTCATCTTGGAGCATTATTATTTCAGGGGGAGTCCAAGAAAACTTCCCTAGAGAGATGGTGGCTAGAAATGACTGCAGTGAGACAGAAAAAAAAGTGAGAAATAGACCAGAAGTGTGCAAAGAAGGGATAGAATCATAGGGAATGATGTAATCCTCAAATGAACTCAAAGATTCATAATGGTGCGTGTTGGAGCATGTAACCAGCACCCAGCACGTCCCAAATAGCAGTGAGGAGAAGTGCAGAAAAGCAAAATCAAAATTGCAAGTATGAATATAAATAAGAAACAAGCACCCAGCTCTAATCCCTCTTACAGAAAATGCTTTCGTTAAGCTTCCCAGTCATTTGCTAAGAAAGATTGCATTCTCTCCAGGAAGATGCTTCCAAACTCTCCTGGAGTCTTTGACCTCAGATGTACCTCTCTCCACCTGGTTGCTACCTCTCATCCCTTCCCACCATCCACTTAGAGTCCTGGGGGTACTCTAGATATTTCTAGATACTTCCAGGATATTGCCCGGAAATGAAGTTGCCAATTTGAGGCAGTGGCTGGTGAGTTATAAACCATGTGACCCATGCTCCTCTCTTCCTCTCCACACTCAGTAACTTACAGTTGGATATTCATTCCATTTCATTAATGACATTCTAGACACATAAACAGGGGAGAAAAACAAAAGCAAATCAAAACCCCAAGAGACTTGATTGAGCTAAAGCTGCCCAGACCTGCCCGTATACACTGGAATCTATATGCTGCCAAAAATATCAGCAGCAAATCATACCACCCAGCCTATGCATGCTTATGAACCACAGCCAAGTATCTATTAAAATAGAACACCACTGATATAATCAAGGATTTACTTGATTCACATAACAGGCTGTTCGTCATGGTGATATTTATAACATCTCTAGATATTTTTAAGTTGTTTGCAATTTTTTTACTGTGAGATTAATTGAAAATACGGTCGGACAGCCATATGATGGAATACTATATAGCCATTAAAAACATGGCATTGAAGTGTGTATAGCATGCTGTTGTATGACGGAGCAGGCAAAAACACAGTGTGTTCATATAAACATAGACTATATCATGTGTGCATACATGTGTGTGAGTGACTTAGCTATAATCAAATGTTTACAGTGGTTGTCTTGGTTTGGGGGCAATATAGTAACTTTTATTCCCTTCTTTTCTGCTGATCTGTATCTTATAATTTTTCTCCAGTAACATATATTGTTGCATGCTAAAAATAATCTATAAAAAAATATGCCAGGCCTGGAAAAGACAGACGCATAACCCAACTTGGACAATCTGTTAACACCAATACCTTATGTTAAGCTGACATAGAGAAGCGTGCCATGGTTTTCTGTAAAATAAAGTCAGGAGTTTCTCTCCTTCTACTGATTAAAGAATGAAATTAAAGAAGATAGTCCAATCTGAAAAGTGGCCCTTCTCTCTTAAGGTGCCGTACGCATAAAACCCTGATAAAGAAATAGATTGGCTTTTTTCCACTAAATGGACAAGAAATTGTATTTTGTACAGGATCACTTGTTTTGTTTTTGTGTTTCTTCCATTGTTTCCTAAGGAAAGTTGGTTTTTCCCACTTTTGAAAGAAAAATGAATAAGGATTTTAGGAGTAGGTAGAGGAAAGGTGGGTATGGTATATGTGAGCATCCAATGCCCCCTGCTGGCCCTATGTAGACATTGCGACTCTTGTATTAATTTTGCAGAGGCGGGTTCTCCCCCAAGATGTTGGGAAAATGGGTGGACAGGACAATTTGAAAAGTTGACAGCTGAATTGCTGGGAAAAGGTGTTCCCCTAGTTCTCTAAGCACAAGTCAGGATTTCAAATCATCCGTGATTGCTAAGCCCAAGGGTTCACAGTTGTCTCTAAAATGTATTGCGTGTCAGAATCACAGCAGTCAAAAATGCATATTCTCAAGCCCACTCCCAGGTTTATGTTTTGACAGGTCTGTAGTGAGACTGGGGAGACCCTACCCTTCACAAGATAATTTCAACTCATGTAGTGCTAGGATGGTCTTTTGAGAATCACTGGTTGAAGCAAAAGAAAAAAAAAAAAAGAAACAAAGAAAGGAAAAGAAAGAAAGAGAAAGAAATGATTAAGACTGTCTCTACCAAGAAGCTGCTTTCAATTCTCTGGACAACAACTGTCTCAGAATATTTTATTTGAGTTTCTGGAGATCACCTGAGAAATGGAATGGGAGACAGCTGCCTTACCTACCACTATCCATCCATCCAACCAATTTGTGGTTGTTTTAACTGTAACCATGATAATACCCAGCTTTGAGCACAGTTTTTTTAAGAAAATGAGAATAAAAGGTCCTAGGGACTCAGCTTATTTCAGATACTAATACCATGCTCTACAGATGAGGAAATCAAGAATTAGAGAAAGGAAGTGAACTTCCAAAGGCCACTATGGAGAACATTAAACCTATTCACCAAACTCTCACTAAATGCTTCACATATAGCTATTTCTGTGAGATTGGGCCATTTGTGGCTTAGAACATCAGCTCATACTCTTCAGATCAGGTGACTGTGATTCTGAAATGCACAGAAAAGCTATGTGCCAGAGCTGGTAAATACCTGGGAGACAGATATGACATACATTGTATGTACATGTGTGCATATAATCTATATCCAGCTCTGTTTCTGTCTGTCTCTTTCTCTCTTCCCCTTCCTATTTCTGTCCTTTCCTCCTTCCTCCTTCTCTTCTTCGCAAGCCTAAGTCATATAGTCAAAGCTCACTGGACATCAGAATCCTTTCCTCGGAGACGCTGCGAATGAAGGCAAGGAAGCTCATTCCTGCCTCTCCCTACAGCTGTGGATTGATGCCAAACTGAAGATGTTCTATAGTTTGGAAGTAGCCAGGGGAAAGTGTGTGGACTATGCTATTTCCCATCCTATTGAGATGAAGGTTTCCCATCCTATTGAGATGAAGTTTAAATGGATGCCCTCTGTCTCCAGAGACCTTGTGGTTCCTAAAAGACCAACACTGAGGAAGGCAGCACAGGTAGAGGAAAGAACCCTGAGCCAGAAGTCTGGAGCCCAGAATTTGAGTACTGGTTCTGTGACATCCATGAGACCAGCTCTCAGGTGCTGACAATATCCACAGTATAAATTAGGTAAACTGAGTCCCAGAGAAGCTATATCCCCCAGGAAGAAATCAGCAGCATAGAACTCAGACTCATCACAATACACCTGTTGGTGCTGTGTGCCAAGCAGTGTTCTCATCTTTAAAATGAGGATGTCAACCAACCATGGTCACTGGATCTCTGGGCCTCACAGCTGGATGGGGCGCCCGCTTGAAGGGCTGTTGGGAAGAAGCAACAGAGCCATGTCGATGGAGCTGAATGTTGAAAAAGGCACTGTTTTGTTTTAAAATGAGAACCCAGTAATGATCAAGTTCCTAATATGGATCTGAAAGCAGAGTCCTCACAATCTCAATTGAGCAGAAAAGATTCAGTCATGAAGTTGAACTTGAAATGTAGAACACAGCCATTCACTGGGGGAGCATGTAACCAAAGGGGGTTATTTTGTTAAGCTTCTCAACAGCTGTGTGGGGGCAGACACTACTATTCTCATTCTACAAGCTGATATTAGTTAACTGAGGCTTGCAGGCTCGCCCGAGGTCACGTGGCCAGAAACGGGCACAGGCAGGATTTGAACCCAGAACTTCTCGTTCCGCTTCCATGAATTATGTGTTCATGCCTTTGATCAGTAGCTCTGCTACATTTTTGGTGAATTCCTAAGATGACCTCCACAAGGAGATAAAACAGTAAAGGCTGAAAGACACATTAGGAAGACATCACGGGGGCTTAAACGGGACATGTTTGTTCAATTCTTATGTAGGTCAAGTGCAGAGGTAAGCAGTCCAAGGCTGTTTAGCCTCAGAGGTGCTGCTCCCTCCCTCGTACTGGCCTCCATCCCAATGCCTAAAATAGTGACAGCTATGCTCCAGGCAGCAGGAGAGAGGAAGGGAAGAAAAAGAAAAAAATAAATAGTTGACAACAATTTCTCTTCAGAAAGTTTCCTGGAAATTGTGAATTGATCTTCCAGCTTCTCCATTTGCCAAAACTTGGACTCACAGGCACACATTACCACGAGGAAGCTCAGGGTGTGTAGCAAGAACTTGCACTAGGTGCCCATGGACCCAGCCGACCTTCAGGGTTTCTGGGACGGACAGAGGAAAGTGGGCATGGAAAGACACACAGCCAGCTCTGCTCAGGGGTTCCTAGTGATGGGTCATTGGGGCCCATTGGCCTGTCCCTTTCCCCCCACGTACGTAGGAGCAAGCCCACTGGCAGCCTCTGGGGTCGGAGCCAACACTAACCTTCACCATGACTCGCCCAGCACCGCCCCTGCCCTCCGAAACCTTGTGACCAAAATGAAAACAGAAGCTGGCTCTGCTTGGGGGAACCTGCCTAGTTTGGGAATGCCACCATGCGAAAAAGCTGCTGACTTCACTGCCCAGAAAAACAGGAAGTTTCTAAGCACTGAAAACTTCCTACTTTTACTTCTCTTCTCCCACCAGAGAAGCAGCTTCTCTTTATGGGACCTGTTGGGAATTGCTTCAGGAGGCGGTTTCCTTTGAATGCGACCATCCCATAGAGCCTGCCCCTGGGGACACAGCCAACACCCTCTTCCCAGTAGAGGCACTAAAATGTACAAGCCTGATGCCCCCAGGGGCTCTTGTTCAAGGAAGTGTTTACACGTGCAAATAGCCCAAGCTTCTCGCTAAGTATATCTGACCCAAGTGGCCCATCTCCTATCAGCAGGGAGTCGGAGCTTCTAACAGAGATCCGCAGACCTCTATGAGTATAGATGTCATCAGAGATCGTTGTGCAGAAGGTAGCTGCTTTGCAGTGAGGCTCAGGTTTTGCTTTCTATCCTTCTTTTTTTTTCTTTAAAGCACCCAAGATGCAAGTAGTCAAGGGACCTTAACCTGATGGCCACCGGCCATACGCCTTTATCATGCCTCTATAGTCATGAAAAGAGGTGTCCGTGCTGATAGCCAAAGGCTGGGGCAATGGCCTCCATGAGTCAAGAAAGCCCCCTGAACCTTTCACAGCACATATTTATCTTCACGTCCCTTCTAAAAATAACTTTCAAGGGAATGTTGTTTTTGTAAAAAGATGCTGTTTCCTTGAGAGGAACGCAGAAGTCAGTTGTTCTCTGGAGCTATTTGGTGTCAGTGGGTGATGAACGGCCCTCCACGGACACATGAGTGGAGCTCTTCCAGGACGATGGGTAAACGTCCTTCATCATTTTAGAAAATGGCTCTCTCTGAGGAACCAGCCTCTCCTTCAGCTCCAGGGAGCGCAGACCTGGAAGGGTTTGGGATGCTTCTGTGCTGGGGGTCCGGAGCCAGCAGGAAGGAGTGTCCAACTCAAGCTTGCTCAGCCAGGGAGGAGATCAAGTTCTATTTTCAGTCTATCACAGGTTCTCAATTCCAAAGGACTTCCACCGTACCACACGCTATATTTCGCAGGCGACTACGCAGTCACTGTGTCCTTGCCATATACTGGATTCCAGGAGTGATCAAGGGCTTAAAATCTCTGTGCTGCCTTGGGGGAGGCAAATGCCATGGTCTGTAACTCTATAGCGTATTTATTGGCTTGCTTTGTTCCTACATGCTACACAGAAACCAAAAAGAGTGTCTTAATCAGGAGGGGCTAACATCTATAATGCATCAACTACAAATGTTAGTAGTTCAATAAAATGAAGATTTATTTCTTGTTCACATCACAATCCAGTGTGGATTGAAAGAAGTCTTTTCCCCAAACACTCACTCGGGATTCACTCTCCTTTAACCCAGTGGCTTCCATAATCCCTGAAGGCCTTGGAGTCTTCTGTCTCTAGCCAGTCCCCAAGGCAAGAATAAGAGCATCAGGATCAAGAGAAGGAGAGGGTCAAGTGCATCATCCTGGAGTGGAGCACATGCCCCCACCTTGTTCCAGCGGCCACAGCACCATGCCACAGCCACCCAGTGCAAGGGATACTGGGAAATGTGTGCCAGCCGAGGGCTCACAAGAAGAGGAAATAGGTTTCGGTGAGCATCCTCACAGCCATGTGAGGGGTTTGAGGTAGTGAGGACATGGGCTGGAGAGATGTTCCTGAACTTTACCTAAGATTGGTGGTCCAGGAGTGTCTCCTCAGGAAGATGACATTTAAGATCTGATCTGATGGATGGAAAGGACCCAGATACAGGAAGAGCTGAGGAGAGAATGTTCTGGACTGAGGCACAGTGCATGCAGATCTCTGAGGTTAAAAGAAGCTTGGCATCCTGGAGAGACTTGGAAAGAAGGTGATGTGGCTCTTTTCAGAGGCAAGGAAGAAACTGGAAAGAGATACACTTAGAGAGGGGGCAAGAACGAGGCTACGCTGGGGGCTGGGACCAGGGCAGGGAATCTGGACTGTGTTTCATGGGCCATGAGTGACATGAACTGATTTACAGTTTTAAGACTATGCTTTAAAAATTACATTTCCAGGGGCGCCTGAGTGGCTCAGTTGGTTATGCTTCTGACTTCAGCTCAGGTCATGATCTCGCGGTTCGTGGGTTCGAGCCCCGCGTCGGGCACTGTGCTGACAGCTCAGAGCCTGGAGCCTGTTTCAGATTCTGTGTCTCCCTCTCTCTCTGACCCTCCCCTGCTCATGCTGCCTCACTCTCTCTCTCTCTCTCTCTCAGAAATAAATAAAACATTAAAAAAATTAAAATTTTATTTCCAAAACTGCATAGTTAGTAACACAGACAGGTACTGCAACAGATAAAGGCAATTCCTTCCCTAAAGAAGGGCTGAGTACATGCACAACAAAGAAGTAATCAAAGGCTGCCTATTTTTATCTAAGTGTCACTGCGAGTGAGACAGGAAATAAGTGCTCTGACAATTCAGTGGCATTAAAGTAGCCCAGAGTGGTCCGAGAGGGAAGTCCCAGGAAGATCTCAAAGGGCACTGAGCATTATGGAACTCAGGGCAGAGGAGATGGGGACATCAGGTGGAATCGACACCAGCAAAGACCCAGAAGTGGCATGAAATATATTTGCTGGGGTGGGGGGGGGGGGCCNNAGCTCTTGAAAGGAGAAACTAGTCCTACAGCTCTCTGTGGGGATGTCGGTATAATGACCATGTTCAATAAGGCCAATTTCCTATAAGAAAGTTACATCAAGCTCTGAATCAGACAGTGGAGCTGCCTTCCTAGAACACGTGAGCTGGAGCAGATCCCCAAAATTTCGGTGCTCATTTATTTGCTCCCTCCAGACCGGCTGGTTTTTACGGGTGACCTTATTTTAACTCAATTCATGAGAGAGTCCCAATCGCTCTGAAGGGCTAGAAATGCTGTGGGGTTTTCCTCCAGTGCTCTCAGTGTGGGTATAATTATACTGGGACTGGAAGGTATCAAGGTATCATTTGTGGCTTAGGACAGTGGTAGCTGTGAGCCACGCCACCAGGAAGGGCTGGGGCTGGCAGCAGGTGCAGACAGATTCCTGCTCTTCCTTCCTCATTATCTCAAGGAGATTAGCTCTGGCTAGTTAACACTTCCCTGATGCACTGGTCCTGAGCAAATTCCAGAGAGCTGTGTTTTCACTGAGCCAAACTTTCATTAATTTACACATTACACTCTACACAAGGCTTGGGCATGCTAACACAAATTCCCAGCTATTAACTGCATATTTTGGTATAGTAACGGAATTCAGAGTGGAAGGTCAAAAGTCTACGAGCATGACAAAGGCCAGACCAAGATGTAGAAATACACATCAGACCACAGTCCTCTATGTGACTTGGACACAGGCCAGACATTTGCCCTGAGATTCTTAACAGGAGGAAGGGAAATATGACCTCTTCTAAAATTGGCGTTTTCCATTAAATCAAAGCAAACCAATTGCTGAGAAGCACGCACCTCCTGAGACCCACTAGAAACTTCTCACATATGGGCTAATAAAGAGCATTTTCTGTTTACAGCGTTCCTCAATGCAGACTAACAGCATGATGCTATAATGCAATTTAGGAAAATTAAGTCTAGAGAAAGCAAAAAAAAAAAATCCTGCAGATCATGTGAGCTGTTCTTTGGTGGCTCGGTATCATGTGAGGGTAAAGTTTAAAGCAGAACATGGATTTTGCACTTGATGACCTCCAGGCAATCTTGCATAAAACAACCCCAGTGAGGGGCATGAGCATTGAGAAATCTCAAATGAATGAACCTTATTCAGCAAATGTCTGTCAAGAACTCATCTGTTCAGCGTTGGGCTCTGTGCCTGGAGCTAGGGACAGATGAGTGAGTAGACCTGTCCCCTGCCCTCCAAATACCTCCAGTCTGTTCAAGGAGATGGATGTATGGCATATTACAGCAAATGCTGTGTGCATGCCTAGAGGGTGCAGAGGGGGAAGTAAATGTCTTCATTGGCCCAGATGCTGCAGAGTCGTGACCCGGCACATCTGATGCGGGGCAGAGGGGAGTCCTTCTAACCTATTGCTGAACTGAGGTAGAAGGAACGAGACTTCCTAGTTTGGGTTTGATTGTCCAAACTCCTTTCTCATTGCCCCTGCTTTGCAAGAGCAGCAGATAGAATGAGAGGTATGGTAATACACATTGCATTTTAGGCAAGCATCATCAAGGGGAATTAGTGGAAATGAGCACAAGATTTCTGGAGAACACAAGGGTCACTCTTTTCTGTGTTTTGCAGTAATGTTCGGTCTACTTTTGTTGGCAGGCCAGTACCGGAATATCGAGGAGCCTCTTCATTGTGTAAGTCAGCCAACTCCCCTACCTACTTGTTGATCTTTGAAACTGACAAAGAGAGTGGCTTTTTTTCAATCAAGGTACTTGGTGAAGTTAAAAACAACACAGAACACCCAGGTGGCTCAGTTCATTAAGTGTCTGATTTCAGCTCAGGTCACGATCTCATGGTTTGTGAGTTCAGGCCCCGCGTCAGGCTCTGTGCTAACAGCTCGGAGCCTGGAGCCTGCTTCGGATTCTGTGTCTCCCTTGCTCTCTGCCCCTCCCTCCCTCACATTCTGTCTCTCTCCCAAAATAAACATTCAAATAGATCAATCAATAAGTAAACAAACAGAGAGGCAAAAAAATCAAACCCGTCTTCCAATTCCTCAGCTATGAAATGGAGATAAAAATTAACTGACATGGCCACTACAATGATTAAATAAGGTGAAAATATCAACACATAGTGCTGGCAAGGGTGTGATGAGAAAAGACTCATGATGAAATTGTAAATCGGAACTTCCTTTCTGGAAAGCCATTACATAATAACCAATCAACATAAAAATGTCCACTTTCTCTGGCCCAATAATTCTATGTTTGGGAATTTAAACTAAAACTAATCTAAAATGTGGATTAATATTTAAACATACTCATTTATATTTTATATTCATATATTCATATGGAAACACTGGAGGGGCTTCTGAGTAGCTCAGTCAGTTGAGCGTCCGACTTCAGCTCAGGTCATGAACTCGCGGTTCATGGGTTCAAGCCCCGCATCAGGCTCTGTGCTGACAGCTTAGAGCCTGGAGCCTGCTTCTCTCTCTGCCCCTCTCCTGTTCATGCTCTGTCTGTCTCTCTCTCTCTCTCTCTCTCAGAAATAAATAAACATTAAAAAAATTTAAATGAAAACCCTGGAATCATTCTAAATATTCAATAGAAAAAAAATTGACTATAGTATGACATTCATATTCTGAGGCCATATTTACAAAGAAGTTTAATGATGGAAGAAAATTTAAAATTTATAACATGAACTCCGCTTCTATGTTACAAGTAATTTTATTGTTAAATTGTATATATATTTTTTAATTTTTTAATGTTTATTTATTTTTAGAGACAGAGAAAGACAGAGCATGAGCAGGGGAGGGGCAGAGAGAGAGGGAGACACAGAATCTGAAGCAGGCTCCAGGCTCTGAGCTGTCAGCACAGAGCCTGATGCGGGGTTCAAACCCACAAACTGTGAGATCATGACCTGAGCCAAAGTGGGATGCTCAACTGACTGAGCCACCCAGGTGCCCCAAATTGTATATAATTTAAATAGTTCTAACTAACATATCTATAGATAGATATATCTGTAGATAGGATATGGAATAGGTAGAGATAAATGAAAGAAAGAAAGAGAGAATCTGCCTGTAAAATCTTTGGTTCTTTACTGTTTGAAATAGTTCTTTAAGAATCAAATTGAAGCTATGAAGCTATGTATCCTCACCCCAGGACACACACACACACACACACACACACACATGCACACTATATATCAATCAATCAATCACAAAATATTTTATAAAGTAGGAGGTTTATGGATGGAAAATAGGAGTTTTTAATAAAGATCCCCTGTCATTGGTAGTAGATAGATAGCAAACAGATTAATGGATAAACAAATGTAACTCACTATATTTAAAATAAAATTCTGGGGCACCTGGATGGCTCAGTCAGTTAAGCATCTGAGTCTCGATTTAGACTCAGGTCATGATCCCATGGCCGGGGGGATCAAGCCCTGAGTCAGGCTCTTTGGAGCCTGCTTGGGATTCTCTCTCTCCCTCTCTCTTTGCCCCTTCCCAGCTTGCACACATGCTCTCTCTCTCAAAATAAATAAATAAACATTTTGAAATAAAATAAAATAAAGTTCTGTCTCTTTCTCATTCTGGAAAGAGATAAACCAAAAAATAGATTTGTTCCTGGGGGCAAGATTCTCAGGGTCTGGTGTGGATAGCTGCTGTCTGTCTGGTGTCCCTCTGTGCCCTGCCCCCACAAAGTCTAGCCAGGCAGCTGGACTAAAGATGGGCCCTGTCTCAGATTCTCCCAGCAGGTCCAAATTCGTAAATAGATTGTGCTCTGAGGACTCTTGGTGGTTGCCACAATAACATGTAAATGGTGCCATTGCAGCAAACATCCATTGGCCACATCCCTAAAGGAGTCGCTCCAGTTCTGAACTCATTTCTGTATGCACTTCTCGGGGAGAACAGCTCAGCCACCTTCCCCCGCTTTGCCAGGTCAACTGTGAAATGCCCTGGGGTTCCCCTTCCGGCAGCTTTGCTTTGCCCTGGGCACTCAGCTCTACTGAAACTCAGTATATCATCTACAGGGAAGGGATCTATCATGTCCTGAGCTCCTGCCATGGGCAGGTGTCAAAGTAGAACCTTTATGCACTTTTTACTCAGTTAATTTCTGACTACAACCAAATAAAGAAGGTTTAGCCTACTTGTAAATCTCCAGTTTACAGATTGAGCATGTGAGTCCCATGGTCATAAAGGGAACCCACAGTTTCAATCTAGGAGTGGATGGCTCCATCCTGGGTCCATGCTGTCCCAAGACAGAATTCCCATCCAAGAATTCCCAGTCTGAGTCCTGCTTGCCTCCTGACACCAGACCAAGGAGGAGGGGTGTCATAGCTGTAATGCCTGGTTGCTAGGGGCACAGCATCAACACAACCATGCAAATGGTCCCACTTGAACTAAGTTCAGTGACTTAGCCTCTTTCCTTCGGGTCACCAAGCTCTCAACTTCCACCCTGTCCCTGCTCCCAGGTCATTGTGCTGGTCCCTGGTCTCTGCACCTGAGCCCCCTGAATTTTATGACTTCATAACTTGCGCAAGTCTTCAGTTCTTGCAGGACTCAAGCCTCACTTTCCTTTTAGGAGCTCTCCCGTGGGAATCGAGGACAGCACACTGAACGCCAAGCTTGCAGTTCAGTGAGCCCATCTCCTTCTTTACACCATCCCCAGGGAGAACACAGACTTATTAAATTGCATTCTGTACCCTGGCATCAAATAAGCAGTTTCTTAGAACCAAAGTAGAGCCTAAAAAGCCTTCCAGACAGGGGTCTGGTGAGTTCTCACGACACTACTGCTTGCCTGGAAATCAGGCCCATCATGACACTGTCTTTACCTTTACCAAACTGCTTTGATAGAGCAATGATGCCAGAAGTCATACACTTGGAGCCTTGAGGCTGGTAAGCAACCAGACAACTGGAATAATGAGAACTGCAATAAAAATGCAAGCCTCTAGGGGGTGCCCTGGGTGGCTCAGTCAGTTGAGCACCTGACTGGCTCAGGTCATGATCTCATGGTTCTTGAGTTCAAGCCCCTTGTCAGGTTCTGTGCTGACAGCTCGGAGCTTGGAGCCTGCTTCAGATTCTGTGTCTCTCTCTCTCTCTGCCCCTTCCCTGTTTGCTCGCTCTCTCTCTCTCTCTCTCTGTCTCTCAAAAATAAATAGTTTTTAAAACTCTTTAAAAGAATAAATGTAAATAAATAAAAGGCAAGCTTCTAATTATGCCTCCGTCCACTATAATAAAACCACTTTCTGGATTGTTGGGCTTATACAATGAAACAAAGTACATAAAGTGCCTAGCACATATAAAGTCCTTAACAAATGTTAGAGGCATTTTAAGAGGAGAACTGGTGGCTTTGCCTTATCTCTGAATTTCTTCAATTGCCATTATTATATGGCAGTCCCAGTAATAGTAGTTATAACTACTATTTTTTAATTATTTAATGTTTATTTCTTTTTCAAGAGAAACAGAGTGCAAGAGGGGGAGGGGCAGAGAGAGATAAGGAGACACAGAATCCGAAGCAGGCTCCAGGCTCTGAACTGTCAGCACAGAGACGAATGTAGGTCTTGAACCCATGAACCATGAGATCATGACTTGAGCCAAAGTCAGACACTTAACCGACTGAGTCACCCAGCTGCCCCCTATAGCTACTATTTATTGAGTCAGTTTTGACCATCCAGCATTTTGTTCAACATTTTACATGCTTTGTCTCATTTAACTTCTGGTTGCCAAAGTCACTCTATAACTATGGGTAATTGTATTAGCGGGTGTGTATATATCATCTAACTCAAACATAAATTTGAAGTGGTGTCTGAAAAAGATACCTCTGCGACTGGAGAAATTATAGTATAAATGAAAAATTTTAAATCATCTCAGAGAAATAATTACACCATAAATCTAGGTAAAATCTGTTATTTTATGTATCTGGTAGTTAATAAACCTATATTAAGAATCTACTATGTGAGAAAGAAAGAAAGAAAGAAAGAAAGAAAGAGAGAGAGGGAGAAAGAAGAAAAGGAAAGGAAAGGAAAGGAAAGGAAAGGAAAGGAAAGGAAAGGAAGGGAAGGGAAGGGAAGGGAGAGGAGAGGAGAGGAGAGGAGAGGAGAGGAGAGGAGAGAAGAGAAAGAAAAGAAAGGAAAGGAAAGGAAAAGAAAAGAAAAGAAAAGAAAAGAAAAGAAAAGAAAAGAAAAGAAGAACACCAGATATAGTTAAGCAATAAAACAGTAGCTTTAACTCTTAATCTTTGACTACAAAATAATTAGGAATTAGGAGAACGAGTTAGTGTGCTGCCCAATTCACATAGTGTGGCTGGGATTGGCTGGGAAGAAAGGCTTTCTGTAGGGGAACAAAGGAACTTACAAACTTGGATCTGAGCCCAGGCTCCCATTGCTCGCCATGGCGCTAACCGGTTCAAAGAATCATGGGTGTGGCGACACAAGAAATGCCCCAGATTCTTCGCCCATCATCTTAGGCTCAGAACAATTCGAATACCTGGTGCTGGATTCCCGTGTGGATGTGGTCGAAAACCTGGTTCTGCCCATGGGGGACACCGAGGACCCGTGTGGCTTTCAGAAGCCACCATTCCCAGTTTCTATATTTGTAACAGTAAGATATACAGCCTTACTTTTGAGGGCCAAACTGGGGAGTGTACATGCAAATCTCTTGTAACTGGACCTGTTGTTCATAGTCATGGCCATTTGGAGTCTTAGTAGAAACTATAAGAAGAACGAGGGATGTTACTGTATGAAATGAAAGATCACTGAGATTAGTGTCCAGGCTGAAACACAGCACCATGCTGAATTCAGATCCCAATACACAGGTACAAATTCCAGAATTTCTGTGATGACAATTACATCTCTTGCCAAGCAATACCCAGTCCTGCCCTTCCCACTGTTCAGACTTGGAGCTCATTACTGGTATATAGAAATACAAGTGAAACTTGGGTATTGATCATGTATCCTGATGCCTTACTGAATTGCTTATTAGCTCTAATAATTTTTTAGTGGGTTCCTTGGAATTCCCTACATACAAGATCATATCATCTGCAAATAGATCCTTTTTCTTCTTGGAAGGGCTCATGTGATTAATTGGGCCACTCAGGTGCTCCAGGATAATCTCCCTATTTTAAAGACAGCTGATTAGTTATCTTAATTACATCCTCTGTCCCTTCACAGCAGCACCCAGATTATTTGATTGAGTAACCAAGGATGGGAATATTTGAGTACATCTTTAGGATTCTGCCCACCACAAGAATTTACTGCCGCAGACCCCAGCCTTTTAAATGTTTCGCCCTCAGCTAAGAGAACCTGTACCACTCCCCTAGCTAGCACTGTAGCCTGTAACCTTTGTTGCAGCTGTACCTTCCCTTGACTCACTCAAATGTTCCCGCCTGCTTAGGAAAGGAACTTTGCTGCAGCAGTCCTGAATGGAGCAACAGACCACAGAGATGGCGAATATGAAGACCCTGAGCTTCATACGGTAGAAGCATGGCAGACAATAAAAATTTTACCAGCCAGGCCTATAAAGGAATCTGAATATGCAGGTAACATCTGGGGCCTAAAGTCTGAGAATGCACGTTCATGACGCAATGTGGCACAGTAATTAAAGTCGATTCTGAATGAAACAACTCTGTGAAAATCCTGACTCCGTGGCTTCCTAGCTGTGTGACCTTGAGCAAGCCTATAAAAATCATTTTCTCTATCTGAAAATAGCATTCATGGTAACAGAACTTACACTCCAAGAGTTCTTTCGAGTTCTCACCAGAGGAACGTGGCATAGAGTCAAAGCTCTGTAACTATTGGTTGTTATTGTCATGATGCTCTTTTTGAGTCCCGGGAACAACTGATGAGCAGGGCAGAAGGTGGACAGGCAGGGCTGTGGGCACACGGGAAATGTTAACACAGAGTTTTCATAATGAGGAGCAGCATGAAAGGGAAGAATTTTTAACTTGGTTGGCTCATTTTGCAGGTAGCCAGCATATACACAGCACCAGGACATGGCACGAGACACAAGCTTTTTAGGAGTAAGGAAGACGTAATTTCCCATCTACCCTTGTGTCTTTCTAACTGGGGCACACCGAGTAGCGTCAGCAAGCTCTCTGAATAGTAGATGTAGCACAGGGCTGTAAGGAAAAAAAGGAAGCACTTGTGATTTCTGAGGGCCTCATGGAGATGAGTCTACAGAAGTTCCTCTGGAACTTCATAGCGATGCAACTTCTTTGTCCATTCACTCAACAAGCAGTTATTGAGTGAGTGTCTGCAGGGTGCAGGTACCATGTTAGGCTGGATCAAGCGACGCAAAGATAAAGCATGATCCACATTCTCAGGAAGGTCACGGTCTAGAGGCGGTCTATATAATAGACTGTGTTAGGTGCATAATATAGAAGAGAAACCAGGGGTGGGTGTTGTGGGTGGGATCCAGAAATACTTGCAAAGGTCATGACACAGCACAGAGCTCAAAGGGTGAGCAGGAGTTCCCAAGGCCTGAGAGAGTGATGGGTGTTCCAGTTCAGACTCTGGACTCTGGACCACATCCTCCTCCTTGGGCTTCAGTCTCCTCCTCTGCCCAGTGGAAGAAGAATTACTTGCCTTGTGCCTACGTCATAACGATTCAACAGGTTTGTAGATGTGGATGTATTTTGTAAATTGCAATGTGCTGAGTCTACGTAGGGTATGACTTTGAATTTTTCTCTTGTCACAGACACACGCTATTTCAAGAGTGTGATGGACACTCCCTTTTCCTTGGATGCCAAGACCTCCATCCCTACGGAGAGCCAACACTGGCACACACGGATGGGGATGGAAGAAGTGAGTAAAACGTTGACTGTGTGAACCCAGTGTGGGCAGGACAATTCCTAGCAGCCAGGAGCATTCCATCGTTCATTCCCAAGGCATCTTGCTAGGTGATGAGCAAGGCGAATTCAGTGAGGGGCAAGGGAACTGGCTGGGATACCTGTTGGGATCATGGTCCTGGGAATGAGCACAGAGCAGAGAGGAGAACGTGCACTTGTGAAGATTTTCTGTGAAGCGTCAGGGTGAGGCATTTTCACAGGCACAGCCCCTGAGGCTCATCCCCTTTTCCAGAAGCAAAATTTGAAATCAGATCTTGTTGATAATAACATATCATTTTGCCCAGATTGTAGGCTCGATGTTGCCAGCCAACTGAGTGGTAAGAAGTAAGTCAAACAGCCTCTCTGAGCCCCTTTATAACCTCATCTATTAAACAGGAATAAAAATCCCTACTGTGCTTTGCTTCAAAAGGCTGTTTGGAGACCCCAAACAAGAAATCTATGAAAAAAAAATCCTGTAAATGCAAATGCTTTACACACATATATAGAATTTCACTTTTAATAATGCTTTTGCTAATGCTTCATTTCCTTAATGCAGAAATGCATAAAATGCAAATGAATCACCCCTGGAGTTGCAGGGCAATCAGTCATGACGCTGTGCTACATTTCATGTCTGTATTCTCTGGGCAGATATATTTCATGCAAGAGAGTCCCTGTGTAGAATATACCTGTCTTTTTTCCTTTTCCTATTGAGTTCTGGTTATAAAATAATTTCCCATGTGATAAACAAGCATTAATAGCATAATCTTTACAGATATATCATACTTCAGTATGGGATTTTTAATTACTTAACCATTGAGTGAAAACATTTTAAAGGCTTTGGTACATATAATGAAATTTCTTTCCTGAAAAACTGTTTCAATGTACCTTCCCAGAAGCCCTATATGAGAGTGTGCACCTCATAGGACTCCCACCAAAACTACCTATTACTTTATTAATCGTATTTTAAATGGACTTTACTGTTCTTTCTTTTTCATTTGTGCCACATTTATTAGTGAGTGCGAACATGCTTTTAAATATTTATAGCACATTCTTCCTTGTGCATTATTTGCTCACATTGTCTATCTATTTAACTTGAGGGCTTCTGTTAATATTGATAAGTAAAGGACACTACAAGTATTACCACGCTGTGCCATTTACCCAGAGCACATCCAGTAGAGTTTGGGAGAACAAGATGAGGGATGAAATATTGAACATTTCTGCTTTACACAGGCACCAAGCTGAACTTTAATCATTCATTCAACAAATTCATTCAAGAAATATGTGTTGTGTGTCTGCCATGGACCAGACAGTGATAACTTTCCATATACATTGGTAAATAACCAAGGCCTGCATTCATGAAACTTACATACTGGTGGGAGGAGACTATTAATAAACAAACAAACAAATAATAGGCACTATGTTCAGTAATAGTGCTTTGAAAAGAGAAAAACAATTAAAACAGGGTAAGGATAGTCAAGGAAGGTATTCCTGAGCAGAGATGGGAATGAATGAATAAGCAAATGAATGACACTTAATCCTTAAAATACCCTTGCAAGATAAGCATTCTAAGCCCCATTTTAACAGCTCCAACTTTTATGAGCTCTTTGAGCCAGTTACTTACCCTCTCTGAGCCTTTATTATCTTAGCCATAAAATCTCATCACTATTACAATAATCCATACAGAGCACAGTGCCTAGCATGAAGCAGTCAGTCACTAGATACCAGCTCCATGAGGTACAGAGAACATTTTAGCCCCAGAACCTAGCACAGCACCTTTATGTAAGAGGATCCAAGAGATATTGGTTACGTGGAGGAAAATGAACACACAAATGAATTCTCAACACTTTGAAGTGAGTCTTGAAATATGAGTAGCAGTTTCATAAACAAAGAGACCCAGGCTGGACTTCTGTTCACATGGAACCCCTTTTACAGCCTGGTCTTCAAAGTTCTCAGGTGAATATTTATGACTGTCAACAAGATCTGCTACTGTGGCAGCCCCAAAGGGACTGTTTGACAGGGAGGAGGATGCTTCTGGCACAAAACATATTCAGGAAACAGTAAGAATTTTAGACCAACTGGATCAATTGCTGAAGGCACAGATTCTGGTCTGGTTATGAAAGATTAGAGAATGTTCACATAAAAAGCTGAGCTTCCTTTTCCCCAAAAAATCACTGATTCATTCCCCTTGACATGTAAGTATGCCCTGATGAGAAGAAAAAAAAATTTTAAGATGATTCTCATGAGAGTTTTTAAACCAACTATGCCAAAATTTAAGGCTCCGTTCTTTTTTTTTTTAAACTTTAAAGATTTTCATTTAACATTATACATGAAGTTTTGCTGAAACTATATCATCAGTTTTTTTGTTTTTGTTTTTTTTTTAATTTTTGTCTCCTGAGCAGGATGTCTTCTTTTTTTTTTTTTTTTAATAGTTTATTGTCAAATTAGTTTCCACATAACACTCAGTGCTCCGTTCTTATCAGTGTGTATTTCCTTCATAATATCTTTGTAGCTTTCTGCTACAGTACAGATTTCTTCCTTTAGCGACATCACTTTGCAAGTTGAACTATAATCTCCATATATGGAGTCAAGTAAAATCATGTGAGAAAAAGGAGTGAGAAGATTGGCACACTTTGGTCAGGTTGGGGAGGTTGTCTTATAAATTAAGTAAGGACTTGGCCTCAATTCAGATAAGGAGGGAGTTTTACTTCTATAATCAATGCTTGAATAATCACGTTTTTATGAGAAGCAGATTACATTTTTTATTATAGGCTCATTCTCAGGAATTAATTCTTACTAGTTCTACATGGTTATGTTGAGATGAAACTATCTGTGAAAGAGATCTTTAATAATCCTGACAGAGGCCAGTTCCTAGCTACAACTATCTTAAGTTGCTTTAACTATCTTAAACTATCACTAAGCTGCTGCTCATCTTTCCATTTATTGAGCACTTGCTATGTATCAAGCACTGTGTTCAACAATGGGGATAGAGAATGAGCCAAGCTCACCGTCTAATGGGGGAGCAGTGGCCCAAACTGGCAGTTCAACATTTCCAACGTAATGTCAAATGCCAAAACAGAGGTGAGCATGGTTCAAAGAATCAACAACACTTAGCCCAGCTAGAGGCTTTTGAGAAGCATTCTGGAGGGAGCAACGCAAAGCAGTATTTGACACATTGCATGGTCATCGGTGGTTCTCATCAGGGACCATTTTGCTCCCTAGGGGACATCTGGCAGTGTCCAGGGACAGGTGGGTTGTCCAAACAGAGGGAATGCTACTGATGTCTAATGATAGAGAACAGGGATCTTGTAAGCATTCTACAACACACAGGAATTACCCACAGCAAGGAATTATGCAGCCCCAACTCTCAATGGTGTTGAGGTTGGGAAATCTGCGATCTATATCACATAATTGACCCTGTGATATAATATGCTATAATATATTGTGAACTCAGACTTGTGTGCATGGATGAGTCCTTCAGAATCCAAGCTCTTATTCCTCTTTTTCCCTCATAATCTAGCATTGATGCAGGTTTATAGTAGGCGCTAATACATATTTATCTGATATAAAATGGGAGTAGCCCCTAGGGAGGGGCAAAAAATATTCCTGGCCCTGGAATCTTAGGCTAATTCCATCAGAGGGCACCCACTGGTGGGGGAGATGGAAGGCAAAGAAACCCTCTCCCACGAAGTGAATCCAACTGTCCAAAGACACAAAATTAATTTGGCATCAAAGGGGTAAAGTGCAGGAAAACTGAGGAAGCCCCATCCCTAAGACCATAAGCGCGCAGGGCCACCCAAGACAGAGACAACAGAGAGCCTCTCCTATTCCCATGACCTGGCTAGCAAGGCAGGTAGGTAAAAGCATTGAGAGATCCCATCTGTAATGCAGGTACACAGGTGAGATTGAAAGATGAGGGTGCAACAGGACATTGAAAAACCCATTCAGCACCCCAGCCTCCACGGGGTAACCCTGAAGGAACAAGAAGCTGACAGATGACACGGTGAATGAGCCACAGCAATAGCAAAATCCAAATGACACTCAACCCTTACTACATCGATCAGCAGGGGAACCACACACTTTCCAGGCATATACTGTGGTTCAGCGTTGCACAGAGGAAATGTTGACATTGAATATCAAAAGGTAAGAAGTAACAGGGAATTCAATGATCCTTCCCCAACCCCATCCACCTTGGCTACCTCAACCTGATTCCAATAAAAAGTAACACTAAGATCCCATATTAGTCAGGTTCCTCTACAAACATAGGACATAATAGATAGATGATAGAGATAGATAGATAGATAGATAGATAGATAGATAGATAGATAGATAGATAGATAGATAGAGACTTGACATAAAGTAGTGACTGTGGAGGCTCAGTCCCATTATCTGCCTTATGAAAGCTGGAGCTCCAGAAAAGCCAGTGGCATAAGTTCTAGTCTGAGTTCAAGGCCCAAGAACCAAGAGAACCAATGATGTAAATCTCAGTGTAGGGCAGAAGACCAATATCCCAGCTCAACACTCAGGTACAGAGGCAAAATTCTCCTTTACTCTGCCTGTTTATTCTGCTCAGGCCTCAACTGATTAACTGAAGCACACCCACACTGGGGAGGGTGATCTGCCTTAGTCTACTGACTCAAATGCTAATGTCATCTGGAAACACCTTCAAGACATACCCAGAAATAATGTTCAACCAATTATCTGGGCACCTGTCAAGTTGCCACATAAAATTAACCATCATAGACCCCACTATTGACCTAGACTTAAAGGCTTTCAAAACACTAGGCATAATTATGATACCTTCATTTTCTCCTTCTCTACCCTCACATCTAGCAATTATAGAGCCCTTAATGGTTCACCAAAGCTTTTAATAATGTTAATAATGAAAGCTAACAACTATTTAAATATTTTTTAAAAGCTAATGATTATTAAACTTCATTGGTGCCATTTTCTGTTCTGGGCACACTGCATGGTGTGTCTCATGTAATCGTCCCCATCCTCATCAGGTGTCAGTGATTTCGTTGCCTTAATGTCACAGATGAGGAAACTGAGGCTCAGAAGGTCAAGTGACCTGCCACATCCTCATACCTAGCACATGATGAAAATGAAATCTGACATCCACACAAAGCCATACTCTCATCTGCTTGCTTGATCCCTTTCATATTCTTGATCATATACATCAGTCTTCATAATAACTCAAGGATCTGAATTGACTATTTTCCCTATTAAAAGGATTAAAAATCTAAAGCTTATAATATGGTTAATGCCTTTCCACAGCTTCACAGCAAGAAGAGGCAGGATTGGATCCCAAACCCAAGTATTTTTATGCCAGATACCACCTGAGGCCACTACACTGGTCACTGGCACCGCGGTACACATATTTACAGTTAGTTACATGCAGCACTCTATACATATGGTGATCTCTAAGAATCATGAATCCAGGAACTTATGCCTTGACCCTCGGGAGTCTAACCACACACTTTTGGCAATGCGTTAGATGGTATCATAGTCACAATGGAAGAGATAACGGTGCCACGTTGCCTTCTACAGGTGAACAAACACATTTCCAAGGATTCCAGAAGCCATCATGCCAAAGGTAAGGTCAAGTCACAAAGTTTGAAATACAAATATATTACTTTGCTTTCAAGTTCCTCTTGCATTTTGCTGGTGGTCACAGGTTATCTTAAACAAGGTGATTAGACCATGCTTCGTGAAATAACTAATCCCAGAAAGACTCTCACTCATCTAATGCCTTTTTATCGCCTTACCTTATTGATGAAGAAATTGATTGTGAAAATTCATATTCCGTGGTTGTGCGATCTCAGAAGGGAATTGCCTTGAAACATATGGATTGCATTAAATATATAACTAAGTTATTTCTCCAAGCATATCCCCAGTAAAATCACAAGATAGAAATCTAATTTTAAAACGTTGATTAATTCATTTGAAAACAGATTTTAAAGCTTTAGGCAAAGCAACTCAATTTGGAGATGAAGATACAGGTAGGAAGCTGAAAGGAAATAATCAATTTCAGTAGTGCTGGAAGCACAAATGGAGGACAGCCAAAGAAACTTAATTGGATCATACACATTATAGCTCTCTCATCATTTTCCCTGTGCCTCCGTCTTCTTTCACAATGTCCAATTGGGAAAGATGACAATTCTGTGATTTACACTTCTCAGTACTTGAAACGCACCGAATTCATCTTTTATGTGTCTCATGCTATATTCTATAATACATTATTAACATCACAGTTTCTTTAATGGGAAGGTATAACAGTTAGGGTCCCCACAGGAAACAGATGGCGCACCCAAATGAGGATAATTTAGGTAAGTTTATTTACAAAGGAACTATTTACTGAGGTGTGCAGGGTGTAGGGATGATGTGGGAACTGGGGCGAACAGCAGTGGTATTGTCACCACTCCTAGGCTCAAAGGGATGAGGGGACAGTTACAGAAAACCAGAAGAAGAACGCCACCTTGAGAGGAGCAGTGACCATTAGTTGAGGGACGCCATCAGCCCAAGTGAGCCTCATGGGAGGGAATTCAAAGGAACACATGCCCCACCCCCCTCCCCAACCTGCCTCTGAATTCCTGTGGGGGCCTCCCAATGGCTGAACCCAACCAGAAAGAGAGGGCAGGGCAGCCAACATGTGATCAATGCCGGTCAGTCGCCAAGGATAGAGGTGAGGTGGAGCAGGATGGAGAAGGGAGAGGGTGGACGGGCACAGAGAGAATACCCACAACAGGAAGCTTGGGAAAAGGAGCAACCAGCATAGCAAAAACACAGGCTGTGCCATTCCTTTGCTGTGTGGCCTTAAGTAAGTCACCTAACGTCTCTGGGTCTTACTTTCCTCCTCTTTAAAATGTGAAGTGGGCAGAGGTTTTATGCCTATCCAATTCAGTAGTATTAACAAAGTTGGGAAACAATAGCTGTTCCCTAGACCTTCTCTCCTCTCCATCCCGCACAGCCTGACAGACCCCTATCAGTCCTAAACTCCCACAAAATGGAGAAGCGTCCATATCAGTGCCTCTTTAGTCCTTAAAATTGTCAGAACTTTCAATGGACCCAGCACTTGATTCAGAGCTCTTCTCCTTAAACTGATCTATTTCAGTCCCTAGAAACAGCAAGCGAATTATGTGGACAAAGTATTTTCACACCTCTTGACAGAGAAAGGGACCAGATTACACAGGGACCCCAGATCAGGCCATAATCATTTGATATACAAATGTCCCACATCACACTAGAACCTTCACAGGTGCTCATTGAGAAATGAGTCCTGGAGAAAGAGCAGACAAGAAATGGACCTCAAAACTCCTTTCTTTGTTATATAGTTCACTATAGACATCCAACTTTACTTCTTTGATGGCAGAACCTTCTTTGGCCATTATTCCAAATATCATCCTGTCTGTTTGCCTATTAGCATGCTTTGAATCCCCATTCCAACATGTGGGTTGGGGGAGAGCATTTCTCTCCGTACCACCAAGTAGTTCTCAGGCACCAGCGGGGTCTCTGACTCAACCCAGTTCTGATACTATCTACCCAGAGGCAGCATCAGATTTCACAAGCTAAGGGCTCCATCCTGCAAAACTACCCCCACTTCAGGTACCAGTTACAAGTCCAGATTGTTACCTGTGCTTCTGACATATCAGCAATCGATTGGAGGTTCCAATGACCGCCCTCCCTTCCAGGTTCCATTAATTTTCTACAGAGGCTCACAGAACTCAGAGCAACATTTTACTCAGTAGATTACAGTCTGTAATACAGGGATATAAGTTAGCGACAGCCAGATGGAAGAGATTCACAGGATAAGGTATGTGGGTGGGTGTATGGTACTTCCGTGCTTCCTTTATCTCCAACACAAAAGTTCTCCAAACCCCGACCTTTTCGGTTTTTTATGGAGGCTTCATGACATTGGCATGACATTGACCAATCACTGGGCTTTGGTAAGTGAACTCAGAGCTCCTCCCCCCTCCCTGCAGTGGGTGTGGAGGTACGGAAAGTTCCAACCCTCTAGTCTCATGGTGGGCTACCCCCCACAACCATCCTTAGGGGCAGTCCAAAAGTTACCTCCTTAACATAAGAAAAGACACCTTATACCTCTCATCACTTAGGAAGTTCCAAGGCATTTATGGGCTCTCTGCCAGAATCCTAGGGAAAAGGACTAAATATATATTTATTATAATATCATAATACCACAGGGCACCTGGGTGGCTTAGTTGGTTAAGCATCTGACTCTTCATTTTGGCTCAGGTCATATCTCATAGTTCGTGACATGGAGTCTCGCATTGGGCTCTGCCTGACAGTTTGGAGCCTGCTTGGGATTCTCTCTCTCCCTCTCTCTCTCTGCCCCTCCCCAGAGCTTACACATGTGATCTCTTTCTCTCTCTCAAAATAAACCGTTTTTAAAAATCACAATATTGCAACTATCCATGCATATATTTATCAATAATTGGCCTGAGTTCACGAAGATATTAGGATAATTAACAAAAACATACTTAGTAAAATAGAATTAAATAAAAATAAAATCCTAGGGAAAAATCTAGGTAGGCTATAATGCTAAGATAAAGATAAAATTCAGAGGTAGGCTGGATGGCTCAATTGGTTGAGCGTCCAACTTTGGCTCAGGTCATTATCTCATGGTTTGTGGGTTCGAGCTCCACATCGGGCTCTCTGTCATCAGCACAGAGCCTGCTTCAGATCTCTGTCCCCTTCTCTCTCTCTCTGCACCTCCCACCTTGAGTGCTCTCTCTCTCTCAAAAGTAAATAAACATTTAAAAAAAGATAAAATTCAGGATCCTCAGGTACACATTACTACATTCTACTAAAATTAAACCACTCGCTTGCCTCTCAGCTTTGTGGTAGTCTAAGCAAAAAGGAGGTCACGCTTCTTTATGTGATATTAATTGCCCATAATAGAAATGCAAACTAATTTCTAAGAAAACACAATAAGGACATGACGTTCAGAATTATGTCAGTGCCGTCAATTTTGTAGGGAAAGTAGGCTGATCTATGGGGACCATGGCTGCAAAAGTAGGATTATTTTTGAAAAGAAGACCCCATGTTTATTGCATGCAGGACATCAGGGAAGCAGAGCTCCCAGACTTGAGGCATATAGGGAGAAGGGGGAGATTCCATGGAAAAATTCTTTACATCCTCTCTTCCTTCACTTCCCTAATTGATGGCTTTCCATCACCACACAGAGCTCTAAGGAACCATACAGAGAAGGAAGCTCAAAGGGATGAAATTAAGACACCTTGCTGGAGAATGCTTGAATGATTTATGTGTTTATTACAAAATTCTGTATTTTTGATGCAAACACATTCTCAGATAATTTATTCATTCTCACAAAATGCCATAGAAAAAACATATCGGGTGGTTCAGCAATGACAGAATTTTATAGTGATATTTTTCATCAAGTTGAGCAGGTATAGATTTATGTTAATGTACACTTCATGTCATTTTTCTTGCAATCCCATTCTGACATTATCTGGAAACTGTCAGATTTCAAGACCTTATCTTCCCTGAAGCTTGGAATTTTTTTTTTTTTTTTTTGCATTCCTAAAAATGGGTAAAAGTTTATTTGGGGGCAAAGTCTTTTATAGTATATAGTAGGATAGCTTGTTTCTGATGAACCATTACTACTCACCACAAATCCAGAAGAAACCATCTTCTTTTCTGAGTAGGAGAGCTGTAATGTTCAAATATAGTGTGATATAGTGTGGTTTAGCTTCTTAATGCCGAGAATAAAGGACATTAAAGTGAATTTCTCTTGCTCAGATGTGAACCAAGCACAGACTGTAAACCAATTTTCTTTGAGGTGACAAGCATACCATATGCCAGAATGAATTTATAACAAAATACAATAAAGTATCCAAGAAAAGAAAGAGAATTATTCACAGGTGACTGCACTTGTACATCCGTAAACATGAGCTTGGTTGAAAAGAAGCAAAATAGAATTCCACATAATGCCATCGAAAGACCTTTCTTCTCATTTGCTTTTATTTTTTTTATTTTTAATGTTTATTTTTATTTTTGAGGGAGAGAGATACAGAGTGAGAGCAGGGAAGGGTCAGAGAGAGAGGGAGACACAGAAGCTGAAGCAGGCTTCAGGCTCTGTGGTGACGCCCGACACAGGGCGAGAACTCACAAACTGCAAGATCATGACCTGAGCTGAAGTCAGACCCTCAGCTGACTGAGCCACCCAGGTGCCCATCTTCTCGTTTGCTTTTAAAGGAATTTGGATGCCAATGAAATTAGAGTCAGAGATGAGTTTACAGTTAATCTAGTTCAACTCCCTCATTTGTTTTTTATTTTTATTTTTCAAAGAAAATTTTAAAAAAACTTTTTTTAAGAGAGACAGAGTGTGAATGAGGGAGGGGCAAAGAAAGAGGGAGACACAGAATCTGAAGCAGGCTCCAGGCTCTAAGCTGTCAGCACAGAGCCCGACATGGGGCTCAAACTCACAGGCCACGAGATCATGACCTGAGCCGAAGTCAGACACTTAACTGACTGAGCCACCCAGGCACTCCTCAGCTCCCTAATTTTATTTTTTTTTCAAATCCATTATTCATTTTTAATTAATCACTTTGTAATTACAGCAACTGTACATGTGCACTATAAAACATCAGAAAAAATTAAAAACTTTGAATTCCCACCGTCCAATATCTTCCAAATGATGACAAATCAGAATGGTTTATATCTCTTTTAAGTGACTCACTAAGAAATTCTGTCCCTTTTATATAAAAAAGAATATATAATATATATTATATATAAATATATATGTTTTTAGTTTTGTAATAATCTTTTATTTTTAATTTACATCCAAGTTAGCATATAGTGCAACAATGATTTCAGGAGTAGATTCCTTAATGTCTCTCACCCATTTAGCCCATCCCCCCCCACAACCCCTCCAGTAACCCTCTGTTTGTTCTCCGTGTATTTAAGAATCTCTTGCGTTTTGTCCCCCTCCCTGTTTTTATATTATTTTTGCTTCCCTTCCCTTATGTTCATCTGTTCTGTGTCTTAAAGTCTTCATATGTCCATCCCCTAATTTTAGACAAGGAAGTCTAGCAAGAGCAGTGGCTTGCTCAAGGTCACAGAGGTCAGAGCCTAGACCGGAACCCAGGATTTGTCAACTATGGCGATGTTTCTAAGATTTTGCTGTATTTGCTAGTATCTAAAACTCAATCTGCAAACTCCCCCTTCTGTTCGCTTTTATCTCACTCCTCCAAACTCTTGCTAGGTTTGGTGCTGGATATGAATTGATGGGCGATACTTCCCCCTAGTGGCAGAAAGCGGCAACACAAAACATGGCAAAGATGGAATTTGGCGGCCCGTAGATCGTTATTTTTAACAAAAATAACAAGCCTTAGGCCAGATAGATGATCAAAAATAAATTTAAGATTATTCTCCTATCATTTTAGATTTAAGTGTATTTCAGACACAACCCATGGATCAAAAGCAACAGAAGCATTGATTGATTCAATATTCAGTTCACAGTTGATGTTATAAATTTGTTATAAATGTCATAAATTTTATAAAAGTTCCTCAATAATGAGACTACAGGAAAATATTTTATCTCCCATCACACACAGAAAATAATAAGACTCAGAGGAAAGGAAGGGTATCTGATAACTGCTTGTTTTAACAAATACGGTTTTCTGAAAGAGAAATGTAAGGTAGCCACAAATAAAGGAATTAAAAACAAGGGAGTCGTAACACTGTATAAAATGCCACAGGAGAAGGTCACTTTCTTTAAAATTACTTGTTCCAGGGAACTGAATAGCATAAGACCTTAGATGAGGAGCCCAACAGTCTGGTCCAGCCAACACTAAGTGTTCTGGGAACTCAACAGAGTACATACTTAATTCTGCCTGCGGGAATAATCCTGTCTCCCGGGAGCAAGGGACATTGGGCTGAGGTGGGAGACAGGGACCTCAGGGGTAGCAACACATGGTTTTTGATGCTCAGAAGTAGCTAAAACGTGGTTGCATAAATGTGGGACCTGGGGACACAGACCACTGGATTCACATCCTAACACCACCGTTTTCCAAACAAGAAAACCCCAAAGAATTTAACCTCTCCACGTCCGTCCCCATTTCTAAAAAAATGGAGGAAGTGCCAGCTACATCGTAAGACATCTGTCTGTTTGAAAGGTGGAGCCAGGAAAAGCCAGAGCATAGTCATTGACACATGGTGAGCCCTCCACAAAGGGCTATTGACCTGAGCACATTCGCAGGGTTGTGGGCACCCTCTGACCCCGCCTTTCTCCCCAGGTGTCTTCCTGACTCTAAGCTAAAACCATTTCATGTTCCATCCAGTCTAGCGTTTAGCCTACAAAGTAAATATTGTAAATGGGTATAAAAACAAACTAGTCTCCTCAATCACAGAGAGCAATGTTTATTAAATGTTTTCCCTACAGCAAACACATAGCACCGTGCTGGGCACATGGTAGATGCATAGTTGATATTTACTAAATTAAGTCTAAAATTTAGCCCATTTTTTTCTTTTTCTTAATTATTTTTATAGTTTATTTATTTTTGAGACAGAGAGAGACAGAGTATGAGTGGGGGAGGGGCAGAGAGAGAGGGAGACACAGAATCTGAAGCAGGCTCCAGGCTCTGAGCTGGCAGTCAGCACAGAGCCCGACGCGGGGCTCGAACCCACAAACTGCGAGATCATGACCTGAGCCGAAGTCGGAGGCTTAACCGACTGAGCCACCCAGGCGCCCCTAAAATTTAGACCATTTTAATAGCACATTAGATCAGCATTGCCAGATGCCACTGGACCACCTAGAGAGAAGCCTGTGACCCTCAGTTGCACGTTCTCACCAGGAGGGGGCGTATGAAGAGGCAAGTCAGGATGCCTGGGTGGCCTGCTTCTGGCCCCACCTCTCTCTGCTTCTAAATCTAAGCAAATGATAGTCCCTGCCTGCGTCTTACTATCCCATCTGTAGAACTCTAGCAGAACACAGTGGTCTCTAGCACTTTGTGAATCTATGGGTATTGTTGGGACATATAAACCCACCCCCCTGCCCATGTCAGCCCTGAAGTCTTAGTCCCCCACAGGCCCTGCCCTGCCTCCCTCCAATCCCTGAGACACCCAGGTCAGTGGAGAAGACCTCTCTCCAGGCTTGTTTGGGAAGATGTTCTATCCCACACCCACCACTGACCCCAGCTGTCAAATGCACGTTCAAATGCACGTTGATGTACACGCTCCTAAAAATTGTCCTTTCTGGTCTTATTTGAGCAGTTGTTACAGAAGTTATATCCCTCGCATATCAGTGGTTTTGCCTAACTTCATGTCTCCCTGCACAACCCAAAGAATGGTCTCAGCAATTTGCTATCAGAATTCATTTCTGGACGTATCAACGAAATTGTAGAGGTTTCTCAAGCGGGCCTTGTCAAATACACAGTAGCCACTTGGATCACAAGTTGTTTCCTTAGGCTCTTCCATAATTAATCAGCTGGACATGCAATCCTAATGGTCCACACTCATGATTGTAAAACTCCTAGACATGATAAATACTGCGACAGAGGCCAGGTTTCATCCAGTTTTGCCCACAGCCAATTTCTCTAATGACATAACATTACACTGGTGGTCTGTCTCCAAAGTGTTGATCTTCATGATCATATTTCATAGGTAAAGGGGATAAAAGGTATCTATTTAACACAAGTCGAATGGTAGCTATGTGAAAAACAAGCATTATTTTAATTAATAATAAAATAATGGTTGATTTTATTACTAAGGGATAAACCTAAACACATCCAAGGAACTCTGCCTCATGAGCTGCGTTCTACAAATGTGAAAACTGAGGCCCACAGAAGGAGGGATTAGAACCCCATCTGAATGATTTCAAAGATAACATTTGTTGCCATTCTCTTGTGCCATTCTTGGATCCTACATATCTTTGTTCCCCTTCTTTCTCTCCCCCATTTAAGTAACAGATGAGGATACCAAAGCCCAGAAATGCCAAACAATTTGTATTAAGTCACTCAGTGCATTAGTAGCAGCGTCAACACCAGATCACAAGCAGCAGTAAATGTCTAACAACCAGATCTCTGAAAAGAAAAATGTATGAGAACAAATTTTTGGAGGGCGGACACTACCCTACTTCCAGACGTACTGTAAAGCTCCAGGAATCAGGACAGTTGGCGTTGGTGAAGGAATAGACAAATGGATCAGTGGAACAGGATGGAGAGCCCAGGAACTGACCCACATATCGTCAGCTGATCTCTGGCAAGGCAGCAGAGGCAATCTGATGGAACAAAGATGGTCTTTCCAGCAAATGGTGTGGAACATCTGGACATCCTCATACGAAATCGTCGTCGTCGTCATCATCATCATCATCATCATCATCATCGTCATCATCATCATCATCATCATCATCCATCATCATCATCATCTAAACACAGACCTTACAGCCTTTACAAAAATTAACTCAAAACGGATCAGTGACCTAAATTAAAAAATCAAAACTATAGGGTGGCTCAGTTGGTTGAGTGTCCAACTTCAGCTCAGGCCATGATCTCACGGTTCATGAGTTCAAGCCCCATATCAGGCTCACTGCTGTCAGCACAGAGCCTGTTTCAGATCCTCTGTCTCCCTCTCGTTCTCTGCCCCTCCCCCACTCCTGTGCGCTCTCTCTCTCTCTCTCAAATATAAATAAACAAAAAAATCAAAACTATAAGCCTCCTAGAAGATAACACAGGAAAAGACCAGTGTGACGCCTTTCTAGCTATACCTCCAAAGGCGTGACCCATGAAGGAAATCATTGATGAGCTGGACTTCTTGGAAATTACAAACTTCTGCTCTGGGAAAGATAATATCAAGAGAAGAAGACAAGTCACAGACAGAGAGAAGATATCTGCAAAAGACACATCTGGTAAAGGACTGTGGTCCAAAATATACAAAGAGCATGTGAAACTCAACAAAAAGAAAACCCACAGTCCCATTAAAAAATGGGCCACAGACCTCAACAGCCACATCACCGAAGAAGATATACAGATGGCCAATAAGCATGGGGAAAAGGTTGCACAAATGAAAACAACAAGGATGTATACTCTACACTATGCTGTAAGAGTGGCCCAAATCCAGAACACGGACGACACCGACGTGGGGCAGCAGGAATGCTCGTATATTGCTGGTGAACGTGCAAAATAGCACAGCCTCTTGGAAGACACTTTGTCAGTCTCGGATATAACTTACGTGTAAATTATTCATTTTTAATAATGGCTGCGTGTAACAACTGCATCGCGAAATTCCTGAAAATTTAGCAACGACCTCTCGTAAGCTGGTACCAGCTGCTCCAAGACACCCCAAACAGGTCCTGTGATTTTTTTTTTTCCCTCCAGGATGCTTTGCTTTAATTTCACAGAACCCTGCAAGGTTGACAATTTCTTCATGATTTCTCCCTAATATGTTACAGAGGTTAATAGCCAAACCCAGTCCATCAGATTCTACAGCCATGTTGTGCTCACCTCACCCCGTTACCTCCGAAGCAACAGTGAGTTTTGCAGCGGAAGTGAAATCTATCTCGTTGCAGACCCAAGAGCAAATGAGGACACTTCCCAGGCAGATGGTGCTAATTACACATATGGCCACCAGATGGCGAGCACGCCGGCCTCCTCCCCGTGAAACCCACTGTATTGAATTTCAAGAAGGGAAGGACTGTGCCTTCTTGGGGGACAGATAGGGAGCTTTTCTCAGCATTGGAGAATGTTTGTGTACTTCATTAGGAGTCAGCTGCTCTCTCCCCTCTAATTTTCCATTACACAACAATGCTTGTAACTAAGTGAACATTAAAAGCCACGTGCTTAAAACACATTACCCCCTTGATTCCACACACAAGTCCCTGTGAAGTGTGAGGGGCCATTTCTTACTTTTCCAGATGAGAAAGCTCGGCCGTGCCTCAGTCCATTTGCTTGTTGCACAAATATTTATCGAGCACCTGCCATGATCCTGCACATAGTAAGTAGCAGGATCATTGTCTAAACTCCAGAAACTCAGCTCCCACATCTCACCTTTCTCCCTTATCCCAAATACCTGAGTTGTTATCACTTTATTAAACAACCCCCCCAAACAAAGCTGGCTGGATTTTATGAATTATCATCAAAGCCGCATCACCATGTGACGTGGTGCTTTGCTGATTAGACGCAGGGTTCTCATTTGTAGAATCCCCAAAATCCATGCTCACCTGCTGGTTTGTAGGACTTTGGTTACCCAAGCGCAAACAAGTGAAGCTCGACCGTGTAAACGATTGCTAACTAATAGGAGTATTTGATGTGGCCAAGATCTCTGCTGCTGTTGCTGGTGACATCGCGTACAAACGTTTTGAAGTGAGGGGGCTAAAGTAAGGGATGCCAGCGAAAATGTGATATTACAAGAAGACAATGGGAAAGCAACATGGATGGACCTTGAGGGTGTTATGCTGAGCGAAATAAGTCAGGCAGAGAAGGACAAATATCATATGTTTGCACGTATAGGAGGATTAGGAGGAACTTAACGGAGGAACAAGGGGGAGAAGAAGGGGGAAAAAGTGGGGGAAAGGGAGAGAGGCAAACCATGAGAGACTCTTGAATGCTGACAAAAACTGAGGACTGATGGATGT
>NW_027551568.1:6896590-6933558 GCF_008692635.1 Crocuta crocuta | reverse complement strand
GACTGCCAGCTCAGAGCCTGGAGCCTGTTTCAGTCTGTGACTCCCTCTCTCTCTGACCCTCCCCTGCTCACGCTGTCTCTCTCTCTCTCTCCTAGAAATAAATAAAAACATTAAAAAAAATTAAAAGAAAAAAAACAGAAGACACAGGACACATGAAGTGTAATGAAAAGATGCGCTGTGTTTAAGGCAAAGCTCTTACCACAGCCTGCATGATGGCAGGGGATCTGGGCCCTCCCCTACCTCTGCAATCACCACTCATGCGGTACCTTCCTCTGTGTTCATCTCACCACAGGGCCTTTGCACTTGCTGTTCCTTATGTCGGGAAACTTTGGCCCACATAGTCACATGATGTGCTTCCTTACTCTCCTTGGGCCTCTCTTTCCTCATCAGTAACCGGAGAGGCTTTCTGGAATCTGTTTTTAAAAAGGTCACCCCCGAACCTATCTCTTTTGCGTGACACATGGGGAACTCTTCATGCTGCCGCTGTCTCCATGCCCCAGCTTTTCCCCTGACTCTGTCACATTTCTCTGAAGCACTTTGCCATCACCTCTCATTGTCATCGTACACTTGTGTTTATTTCTTTTCTACCTTCTGTCACAGAAGTGTACATTATATGGGAATAGCAAATTTTGTTCTGGCATTATATTCCCCAATACCTGCACCGATAAATATATCAGAAATGAATCCATGTCAGACACACACTATGGGCTCAATAACCGGCATTGAGTAAGAGGAAGATAGATGTCCGTTACAAAGCTCACAGACACGGAAGCAAACAGGACAGATATCACTGAAATGATAAATGGAATGTTCCTACCAAATCCCAGATACTCCTTCTCTTTATTGAATTTTTTTCCCAGTAAACCGAATTGATCCCCCATAGATACAGTGGTAGCTATGAAGAAAGGCCTCTTAGGAAATCGACATCCAGCTTCACAGGGAAAGGCATCAATGAGAGCAGCGAGAGGGTCCACCAGCGAGCTCTAGAGGCAAAGCCAATGCACAATAAAGTGAGGGGGAGTTAATCGTAGGTTTTCTGACTTGGCACCTAAAGAGAGCATCACGTGGTCCAAGCCTTTTTGGAAATATCACTGAAAAAGCCAAGGATCTAACATTAACCAGATTGCTGCTGTTGTTGAAATCTGTCCTGGATCCTATTTTGTTTTTACAATGCCAAGAACGTCTATGATTTCTGTTTGCCATTAGTGTTTGAATTTGTGCAGAGAAATCTAATCTATCTCTTAAAAAGTATTTTCCCAAAATAAAAATAAAATACAAAGAATGGCAATTTTGCTCAATTAACTAATTATTTTAGACCCGGAAGAGCCCTTGAAATCATCCAGACAAGAATTTGTTGTGTTGTGGTCTTGTGGGCCAGCTGGACCTTTCCCCAAAAGAAATCTGGAAGGAGATCAAAGTGGAGCCCCCTGTGACGTGGGACGTGGGAAGAGGAGCCAGACACCAGTCCCCCAGCCCTCCTGGCTCCTGAGTCCCCAGGGTCCCTTTCAGAGCCTGGTTCATGCAGTCCAGTTTCATTGTCTCACACACAAGGAGTCGAAGCTCAGAGAGAACAGCAATCCGCCGAGGGTGAAGTCACCCACAACAGGAGCCACGCTTTCTCATCTGCTCCTCCCACGGCCGTATAAACCCCATCTCTGACATCACCTCCGCTTTTACAGATCAGTAAATGCTGGTTTCTCAAGGATGCTTTTTCTGACATGCCAGACTTACTGAAGTCTCCCATGTGTCCCTTTAATACCATGATCTATCTCTCTGAGATCCTCATCACATTTTTAATACTGTTTTCTTTTTCAGTTTATTTATTTATTTTGAGAGAGAGTGTGTGTGTGCACGAGTCGAGGAAGGGACAGAGAGAGAGAAGGAGGGAGAAAATCCCAAGCAGGTTCCACACTGTCATCACGGAACCCGACACGGGGCAGGAGCTCAGGAATCATGAGATCACCTCCTGAACTAAAATCAAGATTCGGTCACTTGGGGCATCTGGGTGGCTTAGTAGGTTAAGCATCAGACTCTTGATCTTGGCTCAGGTCATGATCTCATGGTTTGTAAGATGAGCCCCGCATCACCCTCCAGCTGATAATGTGGAGCCTGCTTGGGATTCTCTCTCTCTCTCCCTTTTTCTCTGCCCCTCCCCCACTTTCACTCTCTCCATCTCTCTCTCAAAATAAATAAACTTAAAAAAAAAAAAGGAATCAGTCGTTTAACCGACTGAGCCACGCAGGCGCCCCTGATAGTGTTTTAAGTCCACATCTACCCTACGTATAAATGCTATGGTGACAGGGACAGTGTCTCTCCTCCTCGTTACATCCCCAGAACCTAGAAATCGGTCTGTAAGCAGGACAAGCATAAGCACCTTCAGGGGAAGAGCCGTGCTGTCTTCTTAGCCCCAGTGCCTGGTTCTACGCCAAGCTCGGAGTAGCAGCATCTCAGTGAGTCTCCTGGACTTGAATTAGGTCGTGGAATTAAAACTACCTGGAAGTCAGGAAGAGCCTTCCTGGGCTTCATTCAGGCTTTCCTAGGCTGAGGTGGTCTTGAGCCACTGCTCTACCTAGTTTGTCCTTAATTTTGTCTACAATAAAAGTTGGATTTTGGAGGCTTAGGAAATCCTTCCATCTGGGAAATTCTATGATACTATTTTCCTCTGCTCAGAAATGTCCAGTGAAGACATTTGAAATAATAAAATAACTATATAGATATATAAAAATGTTAATTCTTTTTTTTAATGTTGATTTATTTGAGAGAGAGAGAGAATAAGCATGGGGACGGGGCAGAGAGAGAAGGAGACATAGAATCCAAAGCAGGCACCAGGTCCCCAGCTGTCCACACAGGCCCTGTGTGGGGCTCAAACCCACGAATGGTGAGATCACAACCTAAGCTGAAGTTGGACACTTAACTGACTGAACCACCCAGACACCCCTAAGAATATTAATTCTAATCAATAATTAGTAGTTAAGGGGGGCCGGAGTGGCTCAGTCAGTTAAGCATCCGACTCTTGATTTCAGCTCAGGTCATGATCTTGAAGTTGGTGAGTTCCAGCCTTGTGTCAGGCTCTGCTCTGACAGTACATAGCCTGCTTGGGATTCTCTCTCTCTCTCTCTCTCTCTGTCTGTCTCTCTCTCAAAAAAGAAAAAAAGAATCAGTGGTAAAGAGAGGACCTTGTGAGTCATACCGCATGCAAAGAAGTCTTTACCATTTACAGGGTTGACCGGATGGTAACTTCCCCACAGCTCTGTTTTTTCACTTCTAGAACAAAGGCAAGGATTGAATGAGATCACTAACTGAAGTACTTAGCATGGTGCGGATACCTAATAAGATCTCAACAAATCTCAATTGACATCATCATCAAGGTTCTTCAAATGGAAATGATTTCCACTTAAACATACGTAAAACAAGCTTGAAGGCATTTCCATAAACTCACTGCTCTTCCTCTTTTGTTTTAGGAGACAGACCCGCAAAGGGAAGCAAGGTAAGAGAAATCATTAAAATGTGTTTGTTACCCACTCAATAGTTTAGAAGCATAGGAAGGAGGACAACGTAAAGGCTTAGCCATCACTTGAAAAATATAACCCGGAAGTCCGGTTGGGATTTGTAACTTCTGTTTGTAACCCCCCAAAACTGTTAACCACTAGTTCTGCTCAATGAACAATAAATTTAATTTCTGATTCTCTTTCCTTTGCAGACTCCTTTACCACCTCCTCGGTAAGACCCTTGACATAGACATTTTATTTTGCTAGGCACTTAAATGATTAGTTCCAGAATTTGAAAAGCTCTAGAGTCTAAAAAAGGGCAACCCAAACAGGTGGCGTGGAAGAACGAATAAGAGTTGGCGTGAACGAGCCTTCACTCATCCGTTTAACCATCCACTCACGCACAGACATCTATTCCATACACGGGCACACATCAGCTCTTGGTGAACCCACTGGTTCTCTATGCTTTCCCTCCTTCCAGTACAGAGTCCCCCAGACTAGGAAATGCCTTTTAGGAACGTACAAGGTGTGTCATATTTATGCACATATGTGCATTTTTCTATATAGCATATATAGAAATACAACTACTATTTCATTGCACATCCACGTGAAGGTGAGAACAGCAGCCTGGACTTCTCGGGCTCCAGGTGAGTCGGCCACTCCGCTGTCCCACGTGGGCCCCGGGAAGACCTAGAGTGCACTACCCTTGCTGGTCACCTCTCGTGGCTTCTCTGTCTGCCACCCTAGAGGGACGTGTCTTGAGCCAAGGTGACAGGGTCTCTCCTCTCTGCATCTCCAGCCTCTTTCAATAGTGCCTGATACGCCTTAGAAATGAGTGAGTGAGCCGCTCACTGGCTTTCAGACATGTTTCTGTGGGGAGTTTCAAGAGCTCACGTCTTCCCGTCTCCCTAGAACTCAGACAGGTGGCATATTGAGAAACCTGCGACACCCTCCAGAAGATTACGCCGCCCCCTTCAGGAAACAGACCCAGACCAAAGAGCACATTGTAGGGAGGGGGCTTTAGGCTCATTAGGAGAATGACTACAGCATTCTGACAACTGAGGCTCCCTGATATGGATCGGGCTGCCCTGTAAGGCGGCCAGCACCCCAAAACTGACTTCCGGGCCAACACTGGGGACACGGAGGGCAAGACTGTCTGAAGAGCCACCTGTGCAGCCAACCTGCTCACACTGTCACTGTGATTCTTCCCCCAGGCCACCTGTCACTCTTCCGAAGAAGTACCAGCCCTTGCCACCCCAGCCAGAGAGCAGCTGGTCACCCCTCCCTCAGAGGCTCACCGTTCCCGATGTCCAGAGAGGACCCAGGTGACAGGTTTGATGTTGTTGCCGGTGGGCAGGGGAGGGTGACAAGGACAACCAGACACCCCTGCAGACAGGCTCCCTGCTACTGAGCCCGGAGCTGCCAATGATGCCTTGAGGAAGAACCTGCAGTCTGATTCTGTCACAGAAAATACACCTTCTTTGCAATAAAATGAGTTATTGAAACAAAGGCTCCCTTGAGACCTGAACCAGTCATTAAAGAAAATGTTCAGTGCCAGAACAGAATCAGGACTTTTTATGTAAAAACCAAAAAGGGGTTCAGACTATCTGCAGACCATTACTGGCCCCCAGCTTCTCACCACCGAGGCTGAAGGAATGTGACCCAGTTGTCAAAAACAATACTGCCATTAGGATAAATAATTAAAAACACAACAATCACATAATGTAACAACTATAAATGGACATTCCCACCCCACCCCCCGCCCAGAGACTTTGAATTTCCGAAATTGCCTTATTTTAGAAGTCTCTCCTGTTCCTGCATGGAATGAACGACGCTTCCTTACTCCAAGCCTGAGTCAGCAGGGTGGGGGCACAAGACATTAGTTAGTAGGCAATCTTCATAGATACAGAAATTCAAAATATCGGCCACATGTTGAGCTTCTACGGAAAACCAGTCATCAGTGGTTCTGATGGGGAATGTTCGAGAACCTAAAATGCCCCTTTCCGCCTTATTTTTCTGGTGAATGTGTCTTCGTCTGTTCATCCTTTGCAGCCTCATGCTACCATCCATCCTCCATGCGACAACACCTCCCCACCCCCACCCTTGCAATTTCCCCTCCTCTGTTGGCTTCTCCACCTGTCTAGCAGCGTGAGGAGGGACACAAGCCCTCAGGTGTCCATTCCAACCGCCCCAGCGGAAATTCAGGTTCTCCCTCCTTCTCAACTGGCAGATTTGGGACAATGGTTCTCAACTGGAGGTGACTTTGCCCCAGGGGAGGCAGCACTGTCCAGAGACGTTTTCTGTTGTGACAGGTTGGGCCGTGGTGTGCTCCTGGCATTTAGTGGGTAGAGCTCAGCGATGCCGCTAAACACCCCACAGCGTACAGGACAGTCCCGCAGCCCCAACAAAGAAATTAATCACCCCTGAAAGAAAGGTCAGAAGTGCACAGGCTGAGGAACACTAAGCTTCGCCCAGCCCCAGCTGTTCTCGGCGGTCAAAGGAGGATAGTAGTAACACTTACCACCTACATCATGGGCTAATGTGAGAATTACACGTGATTGGTGCCAAGCACCTCGACAGTGCCCACCTCGACCAACATCTATTGCCCTCTTATTACCTTGAGTCGCGTCCTGTTGTACCTGGAGACACCACATAATTATCTGGATACAAGTCTGTTCTACCCCAAAAGGTAGGGACTAACTCATTTCACTGTACAGTCTCGAGCACAGGGCCAGGCACATAGCACATGTCTGATAAACATATATTCCCTTCTGCAGTTTCCAGAGGGCCCTACCCAGACTGGGAGTCCCCAAATTTGCTCTGTTTTGGTGTCTATTTTCAAAGCACGGGAGACAGGAAGGCAACAACAATAATAGACCATCAAACCCATGATGTGGTATCATCAGAATTGGGAACGTAAAACATACCATCCCTGAAACTACCAAGAAAATTGTCTAATGGGTTACGGAACTGGTCAAAACTCAGAGAAGTAGAGAGATAGAAAATAGGATGAATAAAATATCAGAGGCTATGAGGTTGCTCCGTGTGGAGAAAAGGCAGATTTGATCTTCCTTCTGTTTCTTCATGCAGAAAGAACAGGTGTTGGGACTCAGCAGAACTGGGTTTGGATCCCAGCTGAGACACTTTGGGCTGTATAATCTCCTAAAGCTCTTCAATAGTTCTGAGCTCCCTTCTTTGTGCAAACAACATAATCGACCCCATGTGACAGAGTGGCGGGGAGGAGGCGGGAAGGAGGTATGAGATTTCTCTCAAGCGCCTAGGATGATATGAGTCAGAGCACAGGAAAGAAAGAAAAACACCTGAACACCATGCCCCATCTGTACCCAACAGAATTAGGCACCCACACCCGATTTTTCTCTTGGAATACAGACTATATATTTTACTGCAATGTTTCTCATCCTAGCTTTACATTAAAATAATTAGGAAAGCTTTTTTAAAAGTATTATTCCCTAGTATCTGCTTTAATTGCTCTAAGAAGTGAGACTTTTTTTTTTTAATTTTTTTAATGTTATCATTTTTGAGAGAGAGAGAGAGAGCAAGCAGGGAAGGAGCAGAGAGAAAGGGAGACACAGAATTAGAAGCAGGCTCCAGGCTCTGAGGTGACAGCACAGAGCCCGAGGCAGGGCTCAAACCCACAGACCACGAGATCATGACCTGAGCTGAAGTCGGCTGCTTAACTGACTGAGCCACCCAAGCTCCCCGGCATCACTGTTTTTTAAAACTCCCCGCTCCCACACCCCACCCATGAATCTGATGCGTTACCAGGGGTAAGGACCCCAGGGGGAACCAGCTTCTAGGAATATATCTGCCACTAAAGAAAGCTTTGAGGGTCCTTGGGCCTTACCTATGAATGCCCAGGCTTCTTGTGTATAAAATGACGCTCCCTTGGTCCGCAGATGAGTTCCTTTGCAGGTCTAGCACTCCAACCACTGCAGTGGCTCTCAAATTTTTAAAAGTTTGCTTGTAAAACTCTGGCATTTCCGCAGTTACAGTCAAATTTGTTTAATTGCTTTTACAAGGGACGGGAACCTGGCTGGGTCTCTTCACCATAAACCCCTCCAGAGAATCGTCATATTCTGTATAACATCTCACCGGATCTTTCCAGCAGCCCTATAAAGTATGATTTTCCCTTTAAAAAAAAAAATTTTAACATTTATTTATTTTTGAGAGACAGAGAGACAGAGCATGAGCAGGGGAGGGCAGAGAGAGAGACACACACAGAATCCAAAGCAGGTTCCAGGCTCCGAGCTATCAGCCCAGAGCCTGATGTGGGCCTCAAACTTACAAACCGCGAGATCATGGCCTGAGCTGAAGTCAGATGCTTAACTGACTGAGCCACCCAGGTGCCCCAAAAGTATGGATTTTCTAAGGCTCAGTGGCTGGTTCCTGGTAGATGCCCAGTAAAAACCACTTCCCTACCCATTGGGCACATAAGGTCACTAAGATTTGCAGAAGTTAGGTGACTTGGTCAGTGATAGGGTTGGTGTAAGACTGTTGAGGAGTCAACACCTTGCAGAGCCTGTGCAAGACACTAAGCATGGTGCCAGGAATAAGAAAGAGTTTTGTTATAGGGCCAGAGCTTCTAAATTCATTTTGAGTTGGGCCCCTGTAGGGAGTCAGATGACCATTACTAAGGACCTACCTGTTGCCTGTAAACAACCACATCAGGTTGTTGCTAGGTTCCCCTTCTTTGAACACAGAAGGGACATTAGAGAGCTGAGTTGCTTCAGCCAAGGAAGAATAGTGTGCTTCCCACTAGCTGCTCTGTAGGCACTTGAAGGTGGACAGCTTTCTGTCAAGGGAGGCTGTGATTTACGTGTGGCAATCGGCTGCAGCCACGGAGCGTATTGGGCTCTGCTCTACCACTGGTGAAAGTGGGTCCAGCTGTTGCTTCAGCAGCCATTTGACTCCACCAGCTCAGCCATTCTTTATTTTATTTATTTTTTATTTTTTATTTATTTTTTTAAATGTTTTATTTATTTCTAGGAGAGAGAGAGACAGCGTGAGCAGGGGAGGGTCAGAGAGAGAGGGAGTCACAGACTGAAACAGGCTCCAGGCTCCGAGCTGGCAGTCAGCACAGAGCCCGACACGGGGCTCGAACCCACGAACCGCGAGATCATGACCTAAGCGAAAGTCGGACGCTTAACTGACTAAGCCACCCCGTCGCCCCTATTTTTTTTGTTTTTGAGATAATTTATTGTCCAATTGGCTTACATGAACATCTAGTGCTCATCTAAACAAGTGCCCTCCGCAGTGCCCATCACCCATTTTACTTCTCCTCCACCCTTTCATTCACCCTCAGTTTGTTCTCTGTGTTGAAGAGTCTCTTGTGGTTTGCCTCCCTCTCTCTCTGTTTGAAACTATTTTTCTCTTTCTCCCCTACGGTCTTCTGTTAAGTTTCTCAAGATCCATGTATGAGTGAAAACATGATATCTGTCTTTCTCTGGCTGACTTATTTCACTCAGCATAATACCTTCCAGTTCCATCCATGTTGCTATAAGTGGCATAACTTTATTCTTTTCTTACTGGAAAAGAATGTGTATTCTGCTGCTTTAGAATCAGAAGTTCTACATATATCTGTCAAGTCCGTCTAGTCGACTGTATCATTCAGGGCCATTGGTTCTTCACTGATTTTCTGTCTAGATGATCTGCCCATTGCTGTGAGTGGAGTATTTAAGTCCCCTGCAGTTAGAGTATTCTTACCAATCAGAATGCTTCTGTTGTGATTGGTTTTTTTTTTCCTTCCTTAAACAGTTTATTGTCAAGTTGGTTTACATATAACACCCGGGGGAGGGGGGAGTAGCGGGGGGTGATGGGCATGGAGGAGGGCACTTGTTGGGATGATCATTGGGTGTTATATGTAAACCATTCTCTATTTTAAAGCTAAGTCTCAGATTCACAAAAACAATTGTTGAATCGAAGTGCTCCAGTTCAGGAAAATGCCATTTAAATCCTTCATTGATGGGGGCGCCTAGATGGCTCAGTCAGTTAAGCGTCTTTGGCTCAGGTCATGATCTCGCCGTTCCTAAGTTTAAGCCCCTCATTGACCTTTGTGCTGACAGCTCAGAGCCTGGAGCCTGCTTCAGGTTCTGTGTCTCCCTCTCTCTGCCCCTCCCCTGCTCGTACTCTGTCTCTTTCTTTCTCAAAAAATAAATTAAAAAAAAAAAACAATCCATCATTGATGACTGAAAACCAGAAGAGAGCTTCAAATCTGGGGAATGTTCACTGGGCATTCGTTCTCAACCCCTTGCACACCATTATTATGACTTTTATAATATCCATGCACTTAATATTTTTTTTTGCTCAACTCACTTTTTAAAGTAAATTAATTTAAAAAGAAAACATCATTACCTTAATTAACTGCAACACAGTTTCAGCCCCAAGCTTTGAGCCTGCTGAATTCTCTCTCTCCTAAAAGGGAAGAGAGCTAAAATCCAAAGGCACTATTTGAATAAAGTAACTGCCACATTGAGACTCTCTCTTTGACATAACTAGAAAGAGATTAGAAAGGGAATAACTTTCCAACAATGTATCCACTGTAATGTTAATACCATGACACACGCACCAAGTAAAAGCATCCTGAGTCATCGGAACAGGAAATCATTTGCTGAGCTCCTGTTACACCCTGGAGTCTTTCAGATGCTTTACCTCATTTAGACCCACAGCCGCACTGTGCAGAAAACAATGTCCCAACCCCCAGCTTACTGATGAGGACACAGAAATGCAGAGAGGTCATGAGCCACATCTCCCTGTCTCTTCAGCAAACTCCCACCCCACAGTGCAGGGTTCAGCCAAAATGTAATTTAAATAAGGTACCTACTATTTAACCAACAGAACACCTGTCTGCCTAACTACAGTTTTCCCTCTTCAGCTGCCAAAGCTGGCGCCACATCAGTTCAAGCAATCTCGGGGACAAAAATATACATCCTGATGATTCAGGAAGGGAAAGGAAAAAAATCTGTAGAGATATAGAGAAAACATAATCCTGTAAGAGAGGAAGCACAGATTACAAAGAAGATACACAAACCTGCATGGGAGCAGGGACTTTGGGTGGAAACTATTGATTTTAGAGTGTGAATGTAAATTATTATTATGTTTTGCAAGATGTTGCCATTGGGGGAAATGGGGTTAAGTGTAAGCGGGACCTCTCTGTAGTATTTCTTACACGTGCTTGAGACCTACCATTATCTCAGAAGGAAAGTTTAATTTCAAAGAAAGTGGCTGTTAAAGGTGTCCTGCAGATGGAAGGTGTTTTTGGCATCCAAATAGCTTTCACATGTATTATTTCATGAGACCCTTAATCAACCCTCCCCATTTCTGCTAGGGGTTACCCATTTTACAGGCAGGAAAACCAAGCTTCAGAGAAGGGGCTTCTCTTACAGAGGGTGATGGAGCTCATAGATGGACAAGTGAGGATTCAAATCCAAGTATTAAAACTAAGCAAAATCTAAGGGAGGCTCATGAAGGGCTATTTTTATCATTTTTTTCATGTTTTATTTATTTTTGAGAGACAGAGCATAATTGGAGGAGAGAGAGAGAGAGAGGGAGACAAAAGATTCGAAGCAGAATCCACGCTAACAGAGAGCCGATTGCAGAGCTCGAACTCATGAACATGACCTGAGCATGACCTGAGCTGAGGTCAGATGCTTGCTTAGCTGACTGAGCCACCCAGGTGCCCCAGGGCTAGTTTTAAAGTAAAATGTATTATCCTCAAATACATACTGAGCACCTATTATGTCCAGGAAAGGATGTGGAGATGCTTATTCATGCTGTGCAGTCAGTGACCACGTGTTTAGTTGTCTCTGAGACAGAACACAGGAGAACTTGCACGAGCTGAAAGAATCTCCCTCTCAGGGAGGCAGCGTGGTATATGGGGAGAGGACCAAGTCCCCACCCTGCTCTTCTGTTTTGTGACTGCGTAGGTCTCTCTCTGTCTTCATAAATCCCATTTAAGAGACACCTCCCCCCCACCATCACCAAAGCCCGATGCCTTCATTTTACAGGTAGAGGGAGCAAATAATTTGTGGAGTCTTCTCAACATAGGCGTTTCTATGACCAAAGACTTTTTGTGCACAAAAAACACTCCTAAAATTACCTGAGTTAATTAAACCTGAGTTCACTTAAAATTTCATTGGTGGGGGTGGGTGGAGGGGGGCAGACCAGGGTGGCTCAGTCGGTTAGGCGTCCCACTTCGGCTCAGCTCATGATCTCGCGGTTCTTGAGTTAGAGCCCTGCGTCGGGCTCTGTGCTGACAGTTGAGAGCCTGGAGCCTGCCTCAGATTCTGTGTCTCCCTCTCTCTCTGCTCCTCCCCTGCTCACATTCTGTCTCTCAAAAATAAATAAAGAAAACATTTTAAATCTTTTTAAATAAAAAAAATCCATTTTTAATGTTACCAATTCCAAAGCCCAGCTTTCCTGAAGCCTCAAATTTCCATGTATAAAGTATACTGTTCTATTTATAAATTGAGCAATTTTATCGAAACAGAAGGACAGTCACTCTGACACACTCAATAGATTAAGGAACCTTAGACTATAAGACTTATTTACAAATTCAGTTAAATTTCCGTAAACATTTGAAATACCTTTATATCCATCTAACTTTAAACCGTAATGAGCAACACTTTCTTTAACAACTTTTATAAACCTAATAAGGTAAATGTTAAATCTAGAAAAATTCAAGTGTTCTTCAACAGTTCAAACTCTTTATAAATGGAGTCGAACACAGCCTGACTCTTGTAACTTAAAATCACAAGTCTAAAATCAACTGCACATTTTAAAGCCACATGGCCAGTAGGTCAGTATTCCTAAAATGACAGTCTCTTAAACATCAAAATCAGAAATTAGCTTCAATTTCACTCAAATAATTAATACTATAGGTGTCTGTTCTACTTTATTTCTTCTGATCATATGTCTTTAGCTTCCCATTTGCCCCATTGAAAGAGGTAGGTAGGGGACACCTGGGAGGCTCAGGGGGTTTTAACCACCAGCCTCTTGATCTCAGATCAGGTCATGGTTTCATAGTTCATGAGATTATGGCTCATGTCTGTCGGGCTCCACTAACAGCACGGAGCCTGCTTGGGATTCTCTGTCCCCCTCTCTCTCTGCCCCTCCCCTGCTCATGCTCTCTCTCTATCTCTCTCAAAACAAATAAATATTTTTTTAATAAAGAGGGGGGAGGTAGGGTGCAGATGTAGCACCCCCAATGGGCTGATGAAACAGGTTACAAAATGTGGCCCTCGGTCCACTTGTCTGAGAGCAAGATGCAGACCTGAGTGCCATGTGCTCCTGGGTTCAACCCTATTGCTCTAAATCAACAGTGTCCATCTGGGGCTGGCGTTGCCGCCCCAACCTCCTGGCATTGCTTCAAGGCCAGTCTCTTGCTGGCAGAACTGGCAGACAGAATGTGCTTGTCACCATCGTGTCCTTCATCATCCCCCTCCATCTGGCTTTAACCACATCCCAGCAGCTCAGTGCCCACTGAGCACCTCACATTGTCATCCTTGTCACTAGCAATCCTTACAATACGCCTCTAAGATGAATGCCCTTGTGGCCATTTCACAGATGAGAAAAATGAGGTTCAGAGGAGAGAACTGACTTAATTGTCAGTTTCCATGAAAGGCTTGCTGATTCTTCTGAAGGAAGAATGGCCCATGTTAGCACACTGTGTATTGGGTTCTTGTCCCATCATTCATTGCGTGGTTTTCCTGTCTCTGTCTCCTCTCCCATGAGCATCCTTTCTCTGACATGTGGCTTCCTGGGATCCCTCCGTACCCTAACTTCATGCATAAGACTCTTGACACTTCCTCAAAGCAAAACACTAAGAGCTTTGCAATCATGGTAATACTAGCGGGTCTGACTGTGCTAATGAAATCTGACATGGAAAACCAAATGTCAGGAAAAATGGGGACGCTATTTAAATTCTCCGAAAATGAGAAGCTAGTTTATTGGTGTCCTTTCTGTCACCACTTTTCATATTGCCTTGTAACTTCTTCTGTTGCTTAGAAAATTATGAGAAAAATAACCTGGCAGTTGCTTTATAGAACAGTGATGAATATCACACTGGACCATGGGCTATAAATTTGGCAATGAAAGTGCAATCAAAGGTTTTTAAGGGCTCAGAATGATTTTATCTTGATCATTATGAACTGTATTTTATGTAACACCGTATTTCTTTTCCTTTCAGACAGATAAGCTTAAAGGACTTACATGAGGTAAGTCCTGAGAAACAAAGAAGGGAATTTCTGTGCATTAACATCTGTGATAGGCAAGATGTTATTTGATTCAGAGACGTCATCACACTTAATTTTCATAACAGCTATGCTCAAGATGTGTTATGATCCCTACCTTAAAGGTGGAGAAAACTAATGCAAAACAAGTTAAGATCCAGATCTGAGACCAAGGTCCTATTATGCCACATGAATAGACTCAGTGTTCGCTGGTACAATGAAGATAAAAGCATCCCAGGTTCCATGGAAGACATAAAACTTCCACCAAAGGCATCAAGTCTCCAGCTTTACAGAAATAAGATGTTGGACATTGTACTATACCTCACCATTTGTTCTTCACAAGAAAGACAAGGTGGCTTTGTACCAAAAAATAAAAAAATAAAAATATATATATATATATATGTACCCACCCACACACACGTAGAGCTGAGTTTGAATACAGCTGTGCCACATACCACTTTTGTGCACTTGGGCAAGTCCACACACACACACAACCCCACCCCTCTTTCTGTTTTCTTGGTCATAAAATAGAGATGGTTACCCTTCTTGGCAAAGTTGTCAAAAAGCTAAAGTAGGTCAGAGCAAGTATGTAAATGACCAGGTGAGCAGTAGAGGCTCCATAAATGGCATGAAAGTATGTAAGACGGAGCTCTGCCAGCTCCTCCACACTCACTTCCCTAACCCCCAATAAGGAAGTTCCCTAACAAGGGATGGGTCCACTGTGACTAATGGAAAGTCTCTGTCCAATAACCACAGTGGTCTCCCTCATTCTCACTGGCTTCCTGAGAGACATGGTCCTTGTCTTAGCATTTGACCTATGCTCTTACATCTAGACCACAGAGGTTAATTTGTTTTCTTTCTTTTGTTCTGTCTGTCTTTTCTTATTTGGCTTTATGAGAATGCTAGAATCAAAAGTCACACTTCTCACGTGTCACTCAGCAAGACACTTGCCACCTCTCATCCATAGATAATCATGGCACATAACTGCTGAATGAGAAGGCCAGGCCTGGTTCCAATCAGGACTTCATGCGGCTCCCCCTGTTTTGGGAGTTGTTGGATTTTCCCAGTTGGTATGGCACTCTGCTGCTGGGCACTCTATGGACTCCACCCCTTTCTTCCTGTGGGTCCACTTCATGCATCACAAATAGCAGATGGCTGTCACCCAAGATGACCTGGTGTCCATAACTCATCGATCAGCCTCCAAGGACAATAGGCCTTCCAATCACTAACAAGCAAGGAGGAAGTGGAGAGGTCAGCTTTAGCCAGCTGGGGTTGTGCAGGATAATTTGTTTTTCTTTGAGACTTTGGTTGGCATTCTGCTAGAAGTGGATATCATCTAAAGAACACAAGGCCTACTGGAAAAACACATTCTTCCTCCTTATGTATTACCAAGACACTTCCCCATAGTTTGGGCCAAGGGTCAAAGCCATTTCTCCACCAACAAAATCCATTTCATAGGGCAAATGCCATGCTTCGGTGTAAAGAGATGACTCAAATTGTATCTTGGGGTACCGGAGCCCATTCCAGGAGAAATGATGTGCTGCCCACCCCAAGTCAAATTCACATAGCACTTGGAAGTTTTCAAAGAGAGGCTCATTGTCTCCTTTAATTTTCACAAAACCCTAAGAGAAAAAGAAGTTTCAGAGATGTGAAAGGCTTGTCAAAGTTCCCACAGCTGGCAGAAGACAGGGCCAGGCCCTGAAAGCCCAGGTCTAATCCCCACAGTATGAGTCTCTGCCTTAGGAAATGCAGAGACAACTACAAAATAAAGTAGTTTAAAAAAAAAAAAAAAAAGGAGGAAGAAGAAGGACAGAAGTAAAAAAGGAAGGGCAGATAGAGGGAGGGAAATAATAAAGGAGGCATTACTTTTTAACTTGAATATGTTTCTTTTCTAACAACAAAAGTTAAAGTGGAGAAACTAGAGGTTTTGCCCCACTTTTCTAATTACATTTGATTTTAACTTCAGAGCCCTCAAGCAAAATGTTGACTGGATCTCAATTTTAAAAAGCACCTGCTGTCCCAGATGGATGAATTCTTAGCCATGTTTACAGCTCTGCTCCCTCAGCTCCTTTGACAAGCCTGAGAACAATAGCTCTGAGCACTTTGAGCTACCAGGTCCAAAGTCCTGGGGAGGACTCAGTGGGAGACTCTCAAACCACTCATTAGAATGGATTCATTACCCTTTTTACTTAGCCTATAGATTTGCCCTGATTTGCTGTCCATGATGAAAGCATGTCTTCTTTCCAGAACCCAACTGAGGTCTTCCAAGCAAAAGAGTGTGTCTGCTGGCTGGCTTCATACAAGACATTCAATGCTTCTCTAAGCTATTCGTTGCTAAAAGTTTCTTGTCTGTGAAGCCAATGTGAGTCAGGAGACCTGGGTTCCAAGATCAGTTCACACACATACACACACACCACACACCTGCATGGACATACATCATAAACTCAGAGTCTAGTCTGAATTTTTCATGTAACATTGAGACATACTTACAATATAATCCTATCTCACAGTCTACATAAATGCCGGCAATGCATTTATAATACTCCAATAAGTGAGTATAGCACCAAAATTCACTTAATGGCCCTCACTTTGGTGGGTGTGTAGATTGTTTCCAGAGTTTGGACACTATAAGTAACGGTGCTCTGGACATCTTTGTGCATGGAACTTATTCCAGATTTCAGGTGTCCTCTTAGGAACGAAGTCTTGTCGGTGAGAATGGACGCATTCCTAAGATCCTTGACGGCTATGGTTCAATTGCTTTCATTAGAGTCAAAGCAATTTATGGTGTCATCAGCAGATCGTATATTTATTTGCCTCTTGTAGCACACAGACAGCATAACATTTTGATTTTTGCTTCATCTTTTGGAGAATTATATATAGCTTAAAAAAATCGATACTTATAGCAAAAATGTTGCCCAAATTCTACTAACCAATGACTACAAAACACATAGTTTATTTTTTTATTTTTTATCGTTTATTTATTATTTTTGAGACAGAGAGAGACAGAGCACGAGCTGGGGAGGGGCAGAGAGAGAGGGAGACACAGAATCTGAAACAGGCTCCAGGCTCTGAGCTGTCAGCACAGAGCCCAATGCAGGGCTCGAACTCACAGACTACGAGATCATGAGCTGAGCCGAAGTTGGACACTTAACCGACTGAGCCATCCAGGGGCCCCCAAAACACACAGTTTAATGTAAAATTCTCTATCTTCAAGAGTCACTCAACACTGTTTTGTTGTTTGTTTGTTTGTTTGTTTTTAATTCAATACAGGTCCTTGGAACAGAGAGAGGTGAGCTGTTTACATTTGTTTTCATACCGTGGTGTCATCAGGTTAAGTTCCATTTCCAGATTTATAGCATCAGTCATTTTTAAAAGCCTGGGATGTATGAGCACCAGCATATGTGTGTGATGACATGATCCAGATGTGCCCAGGATCTCATAGTCTACTCAAGAGCCCTCTTGTTGAAATAGGGTGATTTAAATTGGGGGAGGGGGTGAGCTAAAGGTCCTTCTTCTGTCACAGGCAACTGGCAAGAAGGAGGCACACTGTCAGCTCCTGCCACTTTATTATTATTTTTCAATATTTATTTATTTTTGAGAGAGAGAGTGAGCAGAGGAAGGGCAGAGAGAGAGGGAGACAGAATCCCAAGCAGGCTTTTCACTACCAATGCAGAGCCTGACACAGGACTCGAACCCACTAACTGTGAGATCATGACCAGAGCAGAAACCAAGAGTCAGACACTTAACCAACTGAGCCACCCAGGCGCTCCAGCCCCTGCCACTTTAGAAAGATGTGGCCGGCCTACTGTTTCACAGAAGCTCTTGGTCCCCCTAACTTTGCACATACATGCATGGCCTCATTGGAATGCACGCACACATATTTGTGTGCATTGTTGGTGCCATTGTGCATCGCAATCCAACACTCACTCGGGAGCTGACAAAATTCTAAGCAGTAGTAAGTTCATGCTCACCTTTGAAATATCATTCACCACTCACTTTGAATGATGAGTTACATCAAAGCCGAAGGGACTGAACCACAGCCCAAAGACTGAAGATGGGGCAGGGGGGGTGGGGGGGTGGACATAGTTCCACAAAGCAACACTGGGTTAGAATTTCAGAGGCTGCCACCAACTCACTGTGTGGTTTGGGCCATGTCGTGTTGCCTCTGTGGGTCTCAAGTCTGCTCTTCTTTATAGCAAAGGAGTTTGTCTTGAGTAAGGCCTAACTTGGGTTTGGAGATTCCCAAGGGTCCTTGATGGAGGAGTGGAGGTCAGTTGGCAATTCTAAATAATGTTAAGATCTAAAGGGAACCGTTCCCCTTTTCACACTAAAGCTCAACACCCTCATTAAAATGTTCAGATGTTGTTGCTGTGGACTCCCATGATTATCAGTGCAACAATGTCACGTGTTCAGCTCATGAGGGCCACATGCTCTGTAGGGCTGCTGATAACAGGAAATGGTTGTAAGGGATGGGTGACTAGCAGACCAGGTCATCGGCCCCCATAACATTGCAAGTAATCACAGCCCTTCGATCAGAGGCGTCCGGTCTGTGACCAACCTTGGACTAAACACAGAGCAACAACCAGAATTAAGACATGTCTGTGTTGATGTGCTTCCTTAACTTTATTCCTCGGGACAGCCACTGGGAGAGTGTTTTATGGCCTTTCACATCCTGGTATTATTACATGCCCTTGGTGATTCTGGATGGCTGGTTAAAATCTATTCATGATGAAAAGGAAATAAATAGTGGTAACACCCACGGCATATGTAATTACTAAATAACTCCAGTTCCTTATGGTTGGCAGAACTTTTCAAAACTCAAAGATCAAAGGGGGAAAATTAAAGAAACATATGTCTGCTGGTTACCAGGTAGGAACTACTGGTCCTTGTTAGAACCCTTGAGCTCTCCTGCCCTTTCACAGAAGAGGTGAAGGAATTCAGGAGGGCTCGGGCCAGCACCGGGCAACCCCATACCCTACATTGCTCAGAGCAGTTCTTAGGTTTAACTTTGTGAATTATGTTCCCATGTAAGTTTTCATTTGAATGTAGAATTCAGCTTCAGTTCACTTCTACTTCAAGCCCTTCCAATACCAAGTGCCTTCCAATGTAATACTCTGTATTTCGGGGAGCTCAAGGATGAATTCCAAATTCAGTAATCTTGATATTATTGAATATTCACTCTTCAAAGCAATTTTTATAGCCTCTGGGAGAAGCCACGCCCAGGAGCCAGGGGTGTTACAGAATATGTTAAGTTATGGTTTCTGCTGACCACCAACAGCCCACTCCTACTTATCAGAGATTACTCAGATGAAATTATAGAAGTTTCAGTAAATCCCCAATCATTTTCCTTTTACAACCTGACTACATGATGTGACTCCTTTATGCAGTTCCTCATTACAAGATGAAGCCTGAATCAATTCACCTGTCACAAAATCAATGTACTCAAGAGATTCCTCTTGCCGTCACCAGGTAAGGAGCCAGGAATTCCTTGTTGGGCTTCAGCCTGGGATCAGGCCATGTGTCATCCTGGATAATGATTCAGCAAGGTTTCCTGAGACATGGGACTCTTTGGTCTTTGATAATGAAGCCCAGTGATGAGGCCCATGGGAAACCTGCGAGTCATAGTTGTTATGGAAGCTAATGGCATTGTGCTTCCTGCAATTTATAAGTGATTTGATTGTTAGAGAAGTTTGGGAGGTTTGAAGGCTTGGGTATTAACTAGACAGGATTAACTGAATGGATGTAAAACAGTCTGGGAAAAAAATTTGACCATTTCTAATTATTCCCAGTTGATGACCACACACAAACTTACAGCTACTTTTGAACAAAACTTTGTAGTTGGTTGGGGGGTTGAAAATGCCATTATCTGATTTAACACTTGCCTAATCTGGTTATTGTGACTACTGCTGTCCCAATTGAAGATTCGAGAAAGCAAAGGCTCAGGCCAGTGATTCACTCAACAAGGTCACTGTAAATTAGTGGTGGTTTCAGTAAAACAAACTCAGGGTCTCCAAAATGAGTGCTTTTAAGTTCCCCATGATCTCAGGCTGGCTGGTGGCCCCAGCCTCAGTCCGTGCCAGCCTCCCACCATCTCATTCCGTGTTGTCACTTAATGAAGGACATTTGCACGTGCTATTCCTCTGTCTATGACTTCCTCCTTTTTCCACCCTCTCCCTACTTGGAAGACCCCTCTTTATCCATCAGATCCCAGTTTAAAGCCACACTGAATTTAGGAGATAGTTCTGACCCACTCCCCAGAGGTAATAAATGAGGCCCAGAGAGGCAGAGTTCCTTACCACTAAAGTCAAGTCCAACTTCGAAACCCAAACGCTTTTCAGGAGTCCATGTTTCCTATAATAGCTTGATTCTGAAAATGCAGCCCATGAATGCTGACTTGTCCCAGACCTGTTGCAAGTGCCCAGGGAATGTCAGCTCTCATTGCCATTGCCAGGTCTGCACATCAGGGGCATGATCTCCATCCCCCGTTACCTCCCCTTCCTTCTCTTGCATATTGTTGTTTTACTTGTCTTTTATTATATTTTTATAATCCTTTTTCTCTTATGGATTTCCTTATAATAATCCACAGTTTCTCACTTAGCTCACATTTCAAGAAGGATCAAAATAATTTCTATTCTCCTCGTGCTTGCTGAGGCTCACTCTTCTTCAACTGGTAAACAATTTCTGTAGACTATTAGCTCCAACCTATCATTTTCTATAGTGACTGTAGTTACAAGGAATGTCTGAATTCATGGCTCCCAAAAGCAAAGAATCATGATATGTGCTCATTGAAATACAATGGGAAGAACTTGTATGGCTCAATTTTTTCCATATCTGTTTGCCTATCTTGAGAAAGAGTCAGCCTCCGATTACCTTACAAAACAGAAAATTTTGTAGCACAGCCAGTGAAATATGAAGTCCTTTGTAAATGTGACTTAGTCCATTATGACCGACCTTGCCTTTGAGTGGAATTTTACCCACTATGGGAAATACTAACATTGTGTCAATTCTAACATTTCCTTTAGCTCACCACTCACGACAAGGAACCAAAGTGTGCAAAACAGAGGTAAGAGTGCCTTCTGCAAGAATTATAAAACAAACAGGTAAGCCATCACACTACAATGTTCCTGCACCGTGACTTTGCTGGTTTGAACCTTGCCGTCATTGAGCTCACGCGTGTAGGTGTAATTAGCTCGTTTTCATTGATAGATAGTATTCCATTATGTCAATATAAAAATTTTTATCCATCATTAAATATGATCAGTTAGGTGGTTTCCAGTGCTTTCATCTTCTTTTTCTTTTTAATAACGTTTTTTATTTTTTTAACATTTAACTTATTTCTGAGAGAGAAAGAGAGAGAGACAGTGTGAGCAGAGGAGGATCAGAAAGAGAGAGAGACACACACAGAATCTGAAGCAGGCTCCAGGCCTTGAGCTAGCTGTCAGCACAGAGCCCGAGGTGGGGCTCAAACCCACGAACCGTGAGACCATGACCTGAGCCGAAGTCAGAGGCTTAACCGACTGAGCCACCCAGGCGCCCCTCCAGTGCTTTCTTCGTATGAACACTATGATGTTATGAACAATATTTTAGAAGTTTTCCCATGTACACAACATGGTAGCATCTCTAAGAGTGAAATTTCGGGGTTGGATGTGTGCCTCTCTTCGATTGTACTAGATGCATCTTCCAAAGTAGACACGAGTGTCACCAACAGTTTATGAGTCCTCTTCATTCCCCATCATCTCCAACAGTAGTTTTTGAAAAACTTTTAGTTTTTTCTAATTCTTCGGATGAAAAACAATAGATTTATCTTAAGTCTGTCAAATGAAGAACATCAAACTGACTTCTCTTACTAATGGATTGTAAAGATAAAAACCAATAAGGTACCTGTCTGTAGAGATGTCTACAGCAACATGTGAATATAGTGTTATATTACTACTGGTTGTGGGTTTTGATATCATTAGTATTATTTTGTTCAAACAAATCTAGTGTGTTCTTTTTCATTTCTTTCTTCACCCCATATGCTATGGAGATTCTGTGTTCAGGCCTAATCCTGTGCTCTCTTTCTGTTGAGCCACAAAAGGGCTTAGAGCTTGAGAAACCAGATCCCACAGGATACAGTGGAATGACTGAGGGTTCCAGTGACCTGTGCGCCCATTCTGCCGCTCTCCCTGCAAGAGGGTCATCTTGAGCAAGTTAATTCTTAGATCCTCACCCTCCCCAATCCATAAAATCCAATAATAGTATTAACTCACAGGGTTATACATGCACCCACAGTCATGTGACACATAGTAGACAACTGACACACTTTAATATCCTTCCTTCTCCAGGGATGCCCTATCCAACTGACCATGAGACCTAAGAATTTCTTCCCTCACCTCCATCACGTCCTTACTTCTCTTCTGCCTTATACTATCTGGGCCTTAGACTGGAAAACCAATCTGGAAAGCTTATTTCCCCTGATGTGCACCTTGCTAATAAGAGTTTCCCAAGAGAAGACTTCCTTGTTTCTTTTTAACATAATTTATCATCAAGTTAGTGGATATACAGTGTATACAGTGTGCTCTTGGTTTTGAGGATAGATTCCCTTAATTCATCACTTACATACAACACCCAGTGCTCATCCAAACCAGTGCCCTCCTTCCTTTTTTAAAGAAAGGCCGTCAAAAGTAGCCGTATGGGACAGGCTCAGTCCACAAGAATCAAATAACAGAAACAGTGGTCCCGGAGGCCAGAAATAGGTGTATGAAGACAGAAAGACTTAGGGTATCCAGGTGGAAGGTCCAGGGGCTGAGTGGACCCAAAAAGGACATTATTTATCAGGGTTGTGAAGGGGAAGGGGGGTGATGGGCATGGAGGAGGGCACTTGTGGGGATGAGCACTGGGTGTTATATGGAAACCAACTTGACAATAAACTATTAAAAAAGGGGGGAAAAAAGATATGCTGCAGGGATGGGAAAGCAGAATCAAGCTTAGAGAGAATGCCACAGTCTTCATTTGAAAGACAAAATCATGCACAAATGAAAAATGAAGACCAATGAAAGAGTGGAGCAGTGGTATTAGTGACATGGATGGCCTTCACAGTCATGAGTCCAGTCAAGCATCCTAGGACTGGGTGTATTTCACCTGTACTGGGATCTTACAGATAGTCCTCCACTCATGTTGGAGAAATAGTCACTTAAGGAAGCAGCCCAGAATGGACAGGGGAAGTGTTGGGCCTCCAGATCCTTAAAACATCATCAATTCCTCTTTCAGTCTTCAAATATCCATGAAGCACATAGTTTATATGCAGAATTGGTCTGGGCCTTATGAATACAGGACAGGGACACCCCTGCCCTTCAGCTAACCAGTACTTTCACACCTGCAATGCTCCTCCATTAGTTTATTGGGCAGGTATACATTCTACTGAGTGAAAATTCATTTCTGGATCATGAGGGCTCAACAGAAATTAGCTGCATGCAGAACCACATTCCGGCACTCATGTTTTCAGTTAACAGGGTTCTCTGAAGCTTACTGGTCTTAATTTGAATAGCTCAGCCAAGGGAGGCAACACTCTTCACATAGAATAAGTGAAATACAGACCTCTGTCAATGTAGACACTATCATCTTTATTTTACAAATGAGAAAGGAATTTAAGAAATGCTTATTCTTGACAGTTCAGCTACAACTTGATAAACAGACTTGGCTCAATTCTCTGATAAATGAATTCAAGCTAAGCTATTAGGAGTCTGATAATTCTATACCCAAAAATTCCAAAAGGGAGGGGGATTCCACACCACCAGGCAACTACTGCCACCAGTTGGGTGACCTATAGTTCAACTCTATTCTGACACCACATGGAGTCCATAGATCCCACATGTTAAGAGTTCAATCCCACCAGATTACATCCCCCACGAACCCAAGTCAGATGCCAATCATATGGCCATTCTGACCAACCAGCTATAGAGCCAAGGTTCCAACAAACCCCTCCCTAGGTCCAATTAATTTGCTAGAGTGGTTCACAGAACTCAGAGCAACATTGTACTTGCTGGATTACGAGCTTATTATAAAAGAATACAACTCAGCCACAGCCAGATAGAAGAGTTTCCTAGGGCAAGATCCTGAACAAAGGCACTTCTGCCCTCATGGAGTTTGGGGCACTGTATGATGGCACATGGTACACAAAGCCAAAAGCTCTCTGAATGCATCCTTTGGGGTTTTGTAGAAGTTTCATTACATAGGCACTATTGATGAAATCATAGGCCATTGGTGACCGATTCAACCTCCAGCCCCACTCTCCTTCCCTAGGTCAAGGGGGAGGGACTAAAAGTTCCAATCCCCCAATCACATGATTGGTTTACCTGATAACCTGCCCCCATCCTTAGGCACTTCCCAAAAGTCACCTTATTAACATGAACTTGGGTGTGGTTTCAAAGGGCTTGTTTTAAATATTAAGGTAACTATATCATTATCACTTAGGAAATCCCCAAAGTTTTAGGAGCTTCTGTTAGAAACTAGACTACAACTAAATATATGTTTCATCACAGCATCACAGAGCCTAAGGAAATGGATGTCAGGACAAAAAAAATTATTTTTATATATTGGAAGAGGATCCAGAAAGGTTTGGCTGTAATCCAAAATCGTAACCACATTACTCTCTAAATTTGGGATTGTGGATGATCTGTGTTCCTTTTTGTTTTAAGTTTTTGTTTTCTAATGTTTTCTTTTTGTATCAGTATTTTTTCCTTTTTTATTTATTTAAATTCAAGTTAGTTAACATATAGTGTAATATTGGTTTCAGGGTTAGAAATTAATGGTTCATCATTTCCGTATAACGCCCAGTGCTCATCCAAGTAAGTGCCCTCCATTTTTTTAATTAATCAATTTATTTTTTGATAGTTTATTGTCAAGTTGGTTTCCATATAACACCCAGTGCTCATCCTCATAAGTGCCCTCCTCCATACCCATCACACCTCTCCCCTCTCCCCCTCCCCCGTCAGCCCTCAGTTTATTCTCAGCATTCAAGAGTCTCTCACTGTTTGCCTCCCTCCCTCTCCCCCACTATTTTTCCCCTTCTTCTCCCCCATGGTCATCCATTAAGTTCCTCCTAATCCTCCTATACGTGCAAACATATGGTATCTGTCCTTCTCTGCCTGACATATTTCGCTTAGCATAACACCCTCAAGTTCCATCCATGTTGCTACACATGGCCAGATTTCATTCTTTCTCATTGCCATGTAGTATTCCATTGTATAAATAAACCACATCTTCTTGATCCACTTGTCAGTTGATGGACACTTAGGCTCTTTCCATGATTTGGCTATTGTTGAGAGTGCTGCTATGAACATTGGGGTCCATGTGCCTCTATGCATCAGCACTCCTGTATCCCTTGGGTAAATTCCTAGCAGTGCTATTGCTGGGTCATAGGGGAGTTCTATTGTTAATTTTTTGAGGAACCTCCACACTGTTTTCCAGAGGGGCTGCACCGGTTTACATTCCCACCAACAGTGTAGGAGGGTGCCCGTTTCTCCACATCCTCGCCAGCATCTAGAGTCCTTTGATTTGCTCATTTTAGCCACTCTGACTGGCGTGAGGAGGTATCTCAGTGTGGTTTTGATTTGTATTTCCCTAATAATGAAGGACACTGAGCATCGTTTCATGTGTCTGTTATCCATCTGGATGTCCTCTTTGGAGAAGTGTCTGTTCATATCTTCTGCCCATTTCCTCATTGGATTATTTACCTTTTGGGTGTGGAGTTTGGTGAGTTCCTTATAGATTTTGGATGCTAGCCCTTTATCTGATATGTCATTTGCAACTATCTTTTCCTATTCTGTCGGTTGTCTACTAGTTTTATGGATTGTTTCCTTTGCTGTGCAGAAGTTTTTAATCTTGATGAGGTCCCATTGGTTCATTTTTGCTCTTGATTCCCTTGCCTTTGGATATGTGTCAAGTAAGAAATTGCTGCGATTGAGGTCAAGGAGGTTGTTTCCTGCTTTCTAATCTAGGGTTTTGATGGTTTCCTGTCTCACGTTCAGGTCCCTTTTCCATTTTGAGTTTATTTTGGTGTATGGTGTGAGAAATTGACCTAGTTTCAATCTTCTGCATGTTGCTGTCCAGTTCTCCCAGCACCATCTGTTAAAGAGGCTGTCGTTTTTCCATTGGATACTCTTTCCCGCTTTGTCAAAGATTAGTTGGCTGTACATTTTTGGGTCCAATTCTGAGTTCTCTATTCTATTCCATTGGTCTATGAGTCTATTTTTGTGCCAATGCCATACTGTCTTGAGATTACAGCTTTCTAGTAGAGGCTAAAGTCTGGGATGGTGATGTCTCCCATTTTGGTTTTCTTCTTCAACATTACTTTGGCTATTCGGGGTCTTTTGTGGTTCCTACAAGTTTTAGGATAGTTTGTTTTAGTTTTGAGAAGAATGCTGGTGCAATTTTGATTGGGATTGCATTGAATGTGTAGATTGCTTTCGGTAGTAATGACATNTGCTGGATTCGATTTGCAAGTATCTTGTTGAGGATTTTTGAATCTGTATTCATCAAGGATATTGGCCTGTAGTTCTCTTTTTTCTCTGGGTCTGTGTCTGGCTTGGGAATCAAAGTGATGCTGGCTTCATAAAATGAATCCAGAAGTTTTCCTTTGATTACTATTTTTTGGAATAGCTTGAGAAAAATGGGTATTAATTCTGTTGTAAATGTCTGGTAGAATTCCCCACGGAAGCCGTCTGGCCTAGGGCTCTTATTTGTTGGGAGATTTTTGATAACTGATTTAATTTCTTCACTATTTATGGGTTTGTTCAGATTTTCTATCTCTTCCCGTGTGAATTTTGGTAGTGAGTGTGTGTTTAGGAATTTGTCCATTTCTTCTAAGTTGTCTAGTTTGTTGGCACATACTTTTTCATAGTATTCCCTGATAATTGCTTGTATTTCTGAGGGATTGGTTGCAATAAGTCCATTTTCATTCATGATTTTGTCTATTTGAGTGCTCTCTCTCTTCTCTTTGAGAAGCCTGGCTAGAGGTTTGTCAATTTTGTTTATTTTTTCAAAAAACCAACTCTTGGTTTTGTTGATCTGTTCAACCTTTTCTTTGGTTTCTATATTGTTTATTTCTGCCCTGATTTTTATTATTTCTCTTCTTCTACTGGGTTTGGGGTGCTCTTGTTGCTCTCCCTCTAGTTGCTTTAGGTGAGCTGTTAGATTTTGCACTTGCACTTTTTCTAATTTCTTGAAATAGGCCTGGAGTGTAATGTATTTTCCTCTTAGGACTGTGTTTGCCGCATCCCATAGTTTGGATTCTTGTATTTTCATTTTCATTTGTTTCCTAATATTTTTTAATTTCTTCTCTAATTGCCTGATTGGCCCATTCGTTCTTTAGTAGGGTGTTCTTTAACCTCCATGTTTATTGAGGTTTTCCAGACTTCTCCTGTGATTGATTTAAAGTTTAATAGCATTGTGATCTGAAGTGTGCATGGTATGATCTAATTCTTTTATATTTATNAGCACATTCTTATCCATAAGAGTGTTTCTGTTTGTGATTGTTTTATATATTTAGGCACTCCCATATTCAGTGCGTAGACATTTATAGTNAACTATCAAGATCTGAAAGTGTGCATGGTATGATCTCAATTCTTTTATATTTATTGAGGGCTGCTTTATGTCCCAGTATGTGATTTATCTTGGAGAATGTGCCATGCGCACTTGCGAATAAAGAGAATTCCAAGGCCTCAAAATGTTGAGTTCTAAATATATCTATCAAATCCATCTGGTCCAATGGGTCATTCAGGTCCATTGTGTCTTTAGTGATTTTCTGTCTAGTTGATCTATCCATTACTGTAAGTGGAGTACTAAAGTCTCCTGCTATTAGCACATTCTTATCCATAAGAGTGTTTCTGTTTGTGATTGTTTTATATATTTAGGCACTCCCATATTCAGTGCGTAGACATTTATAGTTGTTAGCTCTTCCTAATGGATAGACCCTGTAATTATTATATAATGCCCTTCTTCATCCCTTGTTACTGTCTTTATTTTAAAGTCTAGTTTGTCTGATATAAGTATAGCTACTCCAGCTTGCTTTTAACTTCTAGTTGCATGATATACATTTCTCCATCCCCTCACTTTCAATCTGAAGGTGTCCTCGAGTCTAAAATGAGTTTCTTTTAGTCAGAAAATAGATGGATATTGTTTTTTTTATCCATTCTGCTACTCTATGTCTTTTGAGTGGAGCATTCAGCCCATTTACATTCAGTGTTATTATTGAAAAATATGGGTCTAAAGTCATCGTGTCTTTNAAGTCTAGTTTGTCTGATATAAGTATAGCTACTCCAGCTTGCTTTTAACTTCTAGTTGCATGATATACATTTCTCCATCCCCTTACTTTCAATCTGAAGGTGTCCTCGAGTCTAAAATGAGTTTCTTTTAGTCAGAAAATAGATGGATANCTTCCATTCCCTTCTTGCCTGCTACGTTTCAGTAGATAGGTCTGCAACTACTCTGATAGTCTCCCTTTGTATGTTAGGGCGCTTTTATCCCTAGCTGCTTTCAGAATTCTCTTTTTGTCCTTATAATTTGCCAGTCTCACTATGATATGTCGTGCAGAAGATCGATTCAAGTTACATCTGAGGTGTGTTGTCTGTGCCTCTTGGATTTCAATGTATATTTCCTTCCCCAGATTGGGGAAGTTCTCTGCTCTAATTTGTTCAAGGACTCCTTCAGCACCTTTCCCTCTCTCTTCTTCTGGAATTCCTATGATATGGATATTATTCCATTTGATTGTATCGCTGAGCTCTCAAGCTCTCCTTTCGTGTTCCTGTATCAGTTTATCTCTCTTTTTCTCAGCTTGCTCTTTTTCTATAATTGTGTCTTCTAAATCACTTATTCTTCTTTCTGCCTCTTCATTCCGTGCATTGGATGCCTCCATTTCATTTTGCATCTCACGTATAGCATTTTAAAATTCATCACAACTATTTTTAAGCTCCATAGTCTTTGTAACAATAGTTTCTCTGATGTCTTCCATGCCTTTTTCAAGCCCAGCGATTAATTTTATGACTATTGTTCTAAATTCTTGTTCAGTTATGTTGCTTATATCTGTTTTGAGCAGTTCTTTAGCTGTCAATTCTTCCTGGAATTTCTTTGGAGGAGAGTTCTTCTGTTTCATCTTTTTTGTTAGCTTTCTATCTCTTGTTAGTTTTAAAAGCTTGTTATGCACTCTGCACCTGTGAGTGCTGCTGTACCAAAGAAGGCTCTTTGACTGTCCAGAGCTTGTCCGTTCAGAAAGTGTTCTTTGAATGGTGTCTCTTGTTCTCTCTTGTTGAGACCTTGGTTATTTTATTTTCCTACTCGTAGTGGTATTTGGGACTCTACACCATGTGTACTTTGGCTTGTTTTTTGAGGTTGCCCTGGAAAAGAAATCAGACAGACAAACACACAGGGAACAAAGGCACACTGACACACAGACAAATCCAACAAACACGGAAACCAAAAGGGAAAAAGAAAAAGAAAAAAGGAAGGAACACATACAAAAAAATTTAAAAAAGAAAAGAGGCAGGAGGGAAGACGAATAATAAAAATAAAAATACATAAAAAAGAAAAAAGAAGAAAAGAAAAGGAAGAAGAAAAAACCCAATATACAAAGGACAGTCTAAAGCATAGAACCAGAATTCCCAGCTACAAATAAATAGCTGGGTGTATACAATGCTGGTAGAAGAGCATATACAAAGAGAGAAATGACAGGGCAGGGAGGAGGCGAAATTGGAAATGAAATGAGCAGGCAGAAACACTAAGAGGTTTAATTCAAAGAGAGAAAGAGGGTAATATGGTTGGAGAGAAAGCGAAAGAAATGACGATAATGCTACTCAGAGAAACTATATAGTCTGATTACTCCAGAGAGAAAGAGATAAAAAGGTAGCAGTGGAGGTGTAGAATTTACATCTAGAGAATGGATTAAATGTGACTGTTTAAGCAAGCCAGTGACCAGAATTAATCAGGTCAGTGCATCCATGTTGGTCTTGCCTGGCTCTGGTAAAGAAGAAGAAGAAGAAGAAGAAGAAGAAGAAGAAGAAGAAGAAGAAGAAGAAGAAGAAGAAGAAGAAGAAGAAGAAGAAGAAGAAGAAGAAGGCAGCTCTCTAGCAGGGATGGGCGTGGTTTGGTCCAGTGCGTCCCGCGGGGATCCTGCCTTGCTGGTTGTGGGGAGAAAAGTGGAGGCGCCCCAGTCCCTTCTTGAACCAAGCATTGCAACTCACTCTTTTGGGTGTGATCTCCCTGTGCCGGGGTCGTAGCCAAGGTGGGCCGTGCTCTATATCCCAGGCCAGGCCTCATTTCCAGATCTCAGTCCGCTTGCCCCATTGAAATTGCCCGAAATATAAACTCGCAGGTGAGCCCCTCAGAGCAGTTTCAAGACTCTTGCCTTCCCCCTGGGAATGGAGCCCGAAGTGGCTGCTCCCGTCCCTTCCAGGTCATGATGGCGAGCAGGGAGAAGTTTCACCCGGGGTCACGTGAGACCAGTGCATCCCACCTAGGGTCAGCTGGACAGCAGGGAACCAGGTCCCTCTGTGTCCCCAGTGGAGATTTTTCTCTTCTCCAGCAACAGGGAGTGTCTTGAGCAGTTTCGACCACTCTTTCTTTGTCCCCCCCTAGACTCACTGAGGCTCCCCACAAAGGGGGATTCCCCCTTCCCTCTGTGTCTCCGGTCCTGGCCCGATTTTATCTTCCCCAGTTCGCACTCACGCTATAAGGTTTTCTCAGCAGACTCTGTCTCCTTTTCCTCCCAAACTCCTGGATTCTGTAAGGGTTCCTATGGCTTCAGGCCTTCTCTGTGCAAGATATGGGGATGAGTGAAATGTACAGAGCTCCCTACTTCTCCACCATCTTGCCTCCCCTGTAAGTGCCCTCCTTAATGTCCATCATTTATCTAGCCTATATTCTTTAAAAGATATGTCTCTTATCTTATAAAATTACTTTTTAAATTGCATGCAAGAGTAAATTAAAATTTGCCAGTAAATATGTATGGATACTGCTTAAAATAAAATGCTTCTATATAACTTACAAAAGAAAAGCCTAGGACCGTGTTTCTCTTATAATATTAACAACATAAGCAGTAGCTTATGTTATTTATTTTGAGTTAGCACAGGTCAGGCACTGCGCTAACAGCTTTATATACAGAAGAATTTTGAAATATTTGTAATTAATGGTAACAATATGATTCTACAACGCATGTTTTTTAATCAGGCTACGCTGCCTCAAATTTTATTGACCACTACAGTGCCCTCCCCAAAGTTTTACTTACTCTGTGTCAATATCTTCATTAATGTGATCCTCTATTCTCCAAATAAGAGAGTCCTATTTCATGAGGTTATAAAACTCAAATACAGTTTTATTTAAAAATACATAATGTGTATATATTTATGTACGTGAATGTACATATATATGTATATGTATGTGTACATATGTACATATACATTTGTGTATGTTTGTGTGTGTGTGTGTGTATATATATATATACACACTATATTTAATAATATATATAAAATATCCAAAGATTAACTGCCATTATTTTAGGACAAAATCAGTTAAATAGTTTTTGTGGATTCTATGCTCAGAATATCATTCACTCATTAAACAAAGATCCAAAGGGCCTTCAAGCAAAAATGGCATAGCAAAGCTGACAGCATACCAAAGTTGTTGTTCTGTTTGTTGTTTTGTTTTATTTAACTTATTCTCTGCATAGACTACAAATGCATATAGCTATTTCCAAACACTCTTTTCTACGTAGGGCCCTTTAAATATTCAAGCAAGGCACCCAGAGTTGAAATATAATAAATCAGTTGCCACAGCATAGTGAAAAATTCATCATCACTCAACACTACTATGTAAACTACACAAACCAAGTGTTAGAAAATGCTGATAATGGTTATTTTCTTTTCTCAAGTATGTTCTTACTATTTTGATCCATGTTGGAAAGACAGCTATAGCCATTTCATTAAGGCCTAACTCAAGGTTAGGATTTACATGGCATACAGTCTCCATCCCATTAGTGATCGCTGTCATTATATTTAGGTGTGTAAGTGTACAGAGCTGGAATTTTTAAACCATTTTGCATCTAATTTTTAAATGCTTAGTTTACACTTTTGATATTTATTGTGATTACTAATCTTTTAGTTTTTATGTTATTTTGTGCCTCCTATTTGCCCTACTCTTTTGGACTGTTAGTTTCTTTTCCTGCTGGAGAGTGGATTCATCTCTTTATTCCCCTCCCTTTCTCTCCCTTGGAAGTTACACATTCCAGTTCTACTCTTCCAAGGTGACCTTTGACATTTTAAATAAGAGCATGCTTGGATTTTCAAAATCTGAAGTTCATATCCTTTTCCCAAGCAATACAAGAAACTCAGAATGCCCTAATTCTGATGGTATGGATTCTGCACTGTTTGGAAGTCAACTTCGTTACTTATAAAATTTGAAAATCAGAGATGTCTGTAGCATGATTCCTCTTTGTAAGGTCATAAGTTGGTGGGTGAAATTAACTTACTATGATGAATGTAATTTAAATATTAAGAGATCAAACATTTTTTTGACAAACATTTTTGTACACCTAATTCCCTATAGCAAACATTCTTAGGCTCAACATTAAAAGCCACAATCCTAGGAACCATTAAAATAGAACATAAAATGTTTCAGAAGTACTCTGTTCTTCTTCATAAACTTAGAGAAAAATTCAGGTTTTTGATGACAAGAAGCAGAAGAAATACACATATAACCTAAGTATTACAGTACCTGTCATGTAAATATTTGCTAACATTACATTTAGTATTTTGTTTCAAAAATGTACTGTTAAAAGTATCCCACTTTTTCAGTTTTTGTTCAGCTACTAACCAGAACTAAAACTCCAGTTATATTTTTTAAACTGAATTAAGACTATATATATAGCTCATAATTCTGCCTCACACAAATCACCTTTCTTCCATGTTATATTATCACTGTCTAGTATTCCAATTCCATATTGTTTTCATATTCTCAAAGCTTTATGATTTTTATACAGTTATTCCATGCTTAAAGTTACTAACATATTTACATATACTTTTGCTTAGTACTTATCCTAACACTTCACTACTTCTTTGTAGCCCTGATTTCATCTTGTATTAGTGTTTATAGGAATGCCATGCAGTGGAAATATGTTATTTTCATTGAAGTATAAGTAGTAAATACCACACCAAACCTTGGCAAGTGGTAGTATCTTAAAACTTAGGTACCACATGAAATCTAAACCCTTTTGGTGAGCTTTTTGTATTATTATTTTAAAATTCATTTGTCTACCTTGCTCTTTTAAAGAATCTTCTATCCAGGCATGGTCTTGTAGCATTGTGCATTGGTCACATGGAAAATGATTCCCAGACCTGAGCAGATCCTTCCAATATTAACACATTTTATTACATAATAGTTTATTAAATCACATTTGCAAGTAACACCACTCGTCTCATCAGATATGTCTAACTATTGGGTATGCGGTTATGCAACAGTGGTATATATAAGTTTTTCCAAATTCCAGTTTTCACTAGAAAAGTCTACTTTTATCATTGGCAACAGATACTTCCAATTGTTTCCCACAAAGTGACAGGCTCCTTTGTTTCATTTCTTAATAAAATATCTGCCAAACGCCTAAGTCTGAATAACCATAATTTATCTGTTAGTCATTTTTTTACGTTAAAAAAAGTGATATTCCACTAAAACAAAAGTTATTCTTTCAAGTTAAAAAAAATAGTGTTTTCCAAGTTGAGAACAAGCTTGGCTCATTTCAGAAACTGAACAGAGTTCGTTATGACTAGAAAAAAAAGTAGACAATGTGGGATGGATGGGGGGATGGGGGGACTTGTAGATAAGATTATTCAGGACTTAATTGACAGAAGTAAAACATTTGGAATTTATTTCAGGTGTAAAGGAAAGCATGTAAGGATGTTTGCCAGGAGGAGTAGCAAAGTCATAATTACATTTTTTTAAAAGATTACTCCAGTGAGGTGCCTGCGTGGCTTAGTCAGTTAAGCATCTGACTCTTGCTTTTGGCTTGCGTCATGATCTCATGGTTTCTGGGTTTGAGCCCTGCATCCGGCTCTGTGCTGACGGTGGGGATCCTGCTTGGAATTATCTCTCTTTCTCTCTCTCTCTCTCTCTTTCTCTGCCCCTCCCCTGTTCACTTGCTCTCTCTTTCTCCCTCTCGAAAATAAGTAAATAAACAAACTAACTAATAAAAATGTTTTTTAAAAAAGATTACTCCAGATGCCCTAGAGAGAAAGGGGCAAGAAACTGAAGCAAGAGAACAATCCAGAGGAGATCACTCTCCGGAGTGAGAGGACAATGGTGTAGACCAAGGCGGCCCCAGACACAGGAAGGAGTGATGAGTTCCAGCCCCTCACTGGAAGGAGCTGACATGAGACAATAACAAAATCATATTTGTATGTGAATTTCCTTTTCAGATCATAAAGAAAGCATGCAGTTCCATCCTCTCCAGAGATGTCAGTCTCCAGCCCGCTTCGGCCCTCAGGAAACCTTACCGCACTATAAAAACACAGGCTGGAGAAAACCTTTCCCCACAAGTTCCAGTGAAAAGGTAAAACAAATACTTCTCTGCAGTGTCTTTCTAAATGAACCTAGCATCTAAAGAGAGCTTTATTGAACGATGCCTAGAAGGAGATCATCATGATTGGCTTTAATTTTCTTCCCCTCCTGGCTACATATTACTGGCTTTTAATATTTTTACGATGTTTTATATTATTTCATATTTCTCTTCACCAGTCTTTAATTTGCACACTCTCCGATTCTCAAAGTGGCTTCTTTAAATTAATCCAAAAAATAGAGATATTTAGGACTGTGTTTCATATTTACTAGCTGTTCAATAATCTTTCAGGACTAACAGGGATTTATATATTGCAATCCTTTTTCTTATTTTTAATGTTTTTTTATTTTGAGAGAGAGAGAGAGCAGGGGAGAGACAGAGAAAGAAGGAGACAGAGAATTCCAAGCAGGCCCTGCATCTGTCAGCACAGAGCCTGACACGGGGCTTGAACTCACAAACCGTGAGACCGTGACCTAAGCTGAAATCAAGAGTTGGACGCCTAACCTACTGAGCCACCCAAGCACCCCTGCAATTCTTTTTCCAATAAAAGATCCACATATCCTATACTCATTTCATTTGAACAGTCCACCAACTACTTACTGAACATTTATTATATGCCACACAGTGTGCTAGCGGATATGGTCCCTGTCCAGAGGAGACGCAGAGCAGGGAAAGATGCTAAGGGATAACAGATGTACTTATGTTTGTCCTTCATCTATTTCCTGGTCTCTCTCTAAAATAATCCCCATCCCTATGATCTTCTTGGACCACATTGCATTTACATTTACTACGTGGAGAGGCAGGTCAAAACCGTCTTTTTACCTTCCATCCTCTTCCCTCAATTACCCTGTAATATTACTTATGAAAGACTTTCACTATAAGGCACAGAAAGATATGCTTCTTCTGGTCTCCATCCCACATCCTCACATGCTTGGGATCCTGCTATGGAGCTTGCAAAATGTTGAAAGCAGAAGCAGAGCATACACAATATCTCTGGTCCATTCCTATAATCCCTGCAGTATCCTAAAGGTCTTTTGTTGATTTTATTAATGTCTACCTAAATTCTAAAAGAGGTCCCATACTTGTAAGTTAGACTTTGGGAAACTTTTGCACATACTTCTGCTACTGCCCCTTTTTATGTACTTGGCTTCCTTTCCCTCTTTCATCTGCTTCAGGAGCACTGGAATCCCTGACTTCTAACCAAATATCTCTCTAAAATCACACACCTCCCAGAGCCTGCACTCCCACAGGCAGGGGAGAGGCTTGCAGTAGATCAGGAGTTCCCTGATTGTCAACGATTTCAATCCACCTTTATGATTTGTGATATACCCGTGTATTATCAATAATAATGTTCACTTATTAGTATTATTTATATAGTTGACTCTTTTTTCGCTTTATATCACCACTCTAAAGAGAAAACCAGTGTCACATACCATAGATAGGAAGTAACCTTAAAACTAATTGCAACATTCCACTCCTGATGATATATGTATGCCCCAAACAACTGAAGGCTGGGACTCAGACAACTATTTGTGTGCCCACGTTCATAGAGGCATTTTTTCACAAAAAAGCCAAGAGGTGGAAACAATCCAAAGGTCCATTATGTGTGTGTGTGTATACATATATGTGTGTATATATATCAGCTCTAAAAAGAATGAAATTCCCATACATGCTACAACATAGATGAACCTTAAAAACATTACTCTGAGTGAAATAAGCCAGACACAAAAGAACAAATCCATGAAATCCATGATTCCACTTCCGTGAGGGCAGAATAGGCAAATTCACAGAGACGAGGTAGAATGGCAGTAGCCAGGAGCTGGGAGGGAATGAAGAACTGTTTAATCTGTCTAGAATTTCAATTTGGGATGATGACAGAGTTGTGTCAATAGACAATGGTGATGGATGCAAAATAATGAGAACTACCCAATGTTCACTACATTTATTATATACTTAAAATGGTTTAAATAGTGAATCAAATGCTATATATATTTTACCACATCTTAAAGTCATTTTAACTCAAACAAAACAAACCCATTAAATTATAGCAAGACCTCTTCGCTCACTAATGGCTGTCAGCATAAGGATGGTTCTTCTGTTACAACAGAGATTAGAAATACCAGAGAGATATTAAGGACATCCTAGAACAAGAATGAAACAATCCTTCTTGAATTATTCAAAGGGCTAGAAAGATAACTGAAGGGGCTGCTTCTACCCCAGGCAATTCTGAGTTCTTTAATGCTGTTTTTGAGTCCCACCAAAACTTACCTGCCAGCACTCCTGACCGCACCTGGAGAAACAGGACTATAAAGTCTCTGAGTGCTTCCCGTTTGAACAAGGAAATAAAATCAGCATAGAAGAAATGCACCATGACGGAGCCCTGCTAAGCCCCTGGACTGGCTGTGAAGCCCTCCAGAAGCAGCAGACTACTCTGTACTCTGAAAGCTCACACTTCTGAGGCAGACGGGGGCTCTCAGGCTCCTTTCTTTCTGGATGGAGCCTGTCACATGGGTTTGCTGGAGTGGAGCAGAGCTGGTCCTGTCTCTGGGCCTTTCCAGTACCCACTCCCCCCTGGGGGAAGGGACTAGGTGAAGGAATTTATTCCAAAGGGGGTCTTAAATAAGAGATGACTTTGATCCTCAACTTCAAGGAAGAGAA